>NW_026869344.1:95000-143303 GCF_020745735.1 Hemiscyllium ocellatum
AGTACTCCCATCTCTTTGACACGACCATTCGATTCCACAGTTCAGGAAGCAAAGACCGCTGAGCGTCCAGCGAGGGAAGATGAGGCGAAAGGGATGGAAAAAAGGAACTGAGGAGGGACAGAGTGTGAGTGCAGTGTGCAATGCCGTTTACGGGATTCCTGACAGTTTCCTACAGCGATGAACAACGCCAGCTCTCGATCCAATTCCCCGACTCAAACTGTCCGCCCGCCCGCCCAACCTGTCAGGACCCAGGAGAACCGAGAACATCGCCTGTTCGTGATCGCGCGAGGCTGGCTGTACTTAATACCCTGCTGAATAAACCCTGACTCTGTACGGTTACACAGTGAGTGACCCTGACCCTGCTGAATAAACCCTGACTCTGTACGGTTACACAGTGAGTGACCCTTACCCTGCTGAATAAACCCTGACTCTGTACGGTTACACAGTGAGTGACCCTTACCCTGCTGTATAAACACTGACTCTGTACGGTACGACTCAGTGCTATTGATAGGAATATCAGGAATTAAGGAATGACTGGAGGAAGATTAGGCCAATCAAAGATTGTAGTGGGTGGGTGACCGTGGAAACTGAGTACATGGGGAAGTGTTGAATGAAGACTTTTTATCAGTGTTGACATTGGAAAAGGGAAATGTTAGTGAGAATATGGAGATGCAGGCTAATAGGTTAGATAGGATTGTGGATGACAAAGAGGAGGTATTAGCAATTTTGAAAAATCTGAAAACAGGTAAGTTCCCTGGGCTGGATGGGGTTTACGCTCGGTTTCTCTGGAAAGCAGAGGCAAGATTGCAGAGCCTTTTCCTTTGACCTTTATGTCATCACTGTCGACAGGAGTAGTGTCAGGAGATTGGAGGACAGCAAATGCTGTTATGGTGTTTAAGAAGGGGAGTCGGGATAAACCTGATAATGAAAGGTCAGTGAGACTTCCTTCGGTTCTGGGTAAGTTGTTGGAAAATATTGTGAGAGATAAAATTTACATCATCTTGAAAGCAGGAATTTGATAAAGGATAGTCAACAAGGTTTTGAGAAGGGTAGTTGGTGCCTCAATAACCTTATTGAGTTTTTCAAGAAGGTGACAAAACATTGAATGAAGGCAAAGCGGATGATGGGGGCATACTAACCTCAGAGACAGGCATTTGATAAGTTTCCGATCAGTAGTCTATTGCACAAATACAGTGTTTCGAGATTGAAGGTGATTTAGCGGTTTGAGTCAGAATTTGGCTCGCTGGAAGAAGACAGTGGGTGGTAATTGATTGAAAATGTTCATCCTGAAGATCAGTTATCAGTGATGTGCCACAGGATCTGTTTTTGGCTCTCTTCTGTTTGTCAGTTTTGTAAATGACATGGATGTGAACATAGAAGGATGGGTTAGTAAATTTGCTGATGACACTCAGGTAGGCAGAGTTCTGGATATTGCCGACGGATGTTATGGGGAAAGGAACGACATAGATAAGTTGCAGAGCTGAGCTAAGAAGTGGCAAATAAAGTTTAACAGAGGCAAGTGTGAGCGAGTTCACTTCCGAAGTAACAGGAATGCCGAGTCCTGGGGTAATGATAGAATTCTTAGCAGTACATATGAACAGAGAGATAACTTTGTCCAAGTACACAAATCCTTGAAACTTTCCACCCAGGCTGATAGGGTTGTCAAAAAGGCATCCGATGTGTTGGCTTTCATTGGTAGAGTGAGTGGTTTCGGAACCGACAGGTCGTGTTTCAGGTGTACAAGACACTGGTAAGGCCGAACATGGAGTATTTGTACATTTCTGGCAACGACAATATAGGAATGACGTGGAAGCTTTGGAAAGGGTTCAGATGAAATTTCCTCAGGTGTTGCCTTGAATGGAAGGAATGTTTGACGAGGAAAGGCTGAGCGAACTGAAACTGATTTCGTTGGATAGAAGAAGGTTGAGAGGTGATTCCATCGAGACGTATAACATAATCCAAGGGTTAGGTTGGGTGGACAGTGAGATAATTTTTCCTCGGTGACGGATAGACAGAGCGAACCAGGCATACAATTTGAGGGGTGATAGATTTAGGTCTGATACAATGGGCAGTTTCTTTACTCAGAGAGTAGTATCGGCATGGAACGGCCTGCCTGCAAAGGTAGTAAACTCCCTGATGTTAAGGGCATTTAAATAGGCATTGGACATATATATGGACAACAATGGAACGGTGTATGTTCGATGGGTGTCAGATTAAATTGACAGGTCAGCACGTCTTTGACGGCAGAAGAACCTCTAATGTTCTGTAACGTTCTCTCTTTAATATTCTATGTGCTATTACATAATCCGTAATGTCCCCTGTGAAGAACAATGCGAAATATTTTAGTTAATTCTCTGCCTGTTCCCTGAAATCAACTCCCCATTTCCATCCTCCGGCTGTCCCACTTATGATATCCTGACATTTTTCCAATGTTTACACATAAATTGTATTTTGTTTAATTCTGTATGGAAACGCTCTTGCAGCTGATTTATATATTGCTTGTCAATGTTATGCTGTTCCTTTTCATTTATCTCTGTATTACCTGTTTCTGGTTCCGAAAATAAACATCCCAAATTCGGCCGACTCTATTGCTTGCCAATCTGAATTCTTTAATTTGTGACTGGTTTGTATCCTTGACAGCTTTTGTGCACCATGACTGGTTCATCTTTTTCTCGAGTCTTCCTTTTTGCTATCGTCCATCATTACTAAAAGTTATGAAATAGCTGCTTAAAAGTAGCCCCCACACATCCACTGACATTCGCCTCTGCCTATTTTCGCACACTATTTTAGACCAGAGAATAGACAGAATTCTGCAATTGAAATGGCTGTTTCTTTCTAATCGTTCAGGGAGAACCTCCATTCTCCCAGCTTCTCTTGCTCTGTCATTTCTGTTTTTCCATTTCCTGCAACGACAGACAAAAGGCAGAAAGAGAAAATAAAGCAAGGGGCAGGGGAAAGCAAGACAGAGTGAAAAATGAGAAACCGGGAGAAAAATTGTCATACAGTGATAACGATGCAAAGAACAAAAAGAGATATATTAAACAGGTGACAACTGTAGAAGTGTGACAGACAAGTGAAGCGATATAAGTGAGATCGACAGAAAAAAAGAATGAAATAGTTCGAGACTTGGAGAGAATGAAGGAAAGAAACACGGAAGGAACGCTGATGAAATAGAAAGACATGAAGATGGGGGAGAGAATATTTAAGAGAAAGGGACAGGAAAAGAATAAAAATGAAAACAAAGATATGAAGAGTCATGGAGTCATTGGGATGTACAGCATGGAAACAGACCCTTCGGTCCAACCCGTCTATGCCGACCAGACATCCCAACCCAATCTCATCCCTCCTGCCAGCATGTGGCCCATATCCCTACAAACCCATCCGATTCATACTCCCATTCAAATGCCTTTTAAATATTGAAATTGCACCAGCCTCCGTCACCTCCTCTGGCAGCTCATTCCAAACACGCATCACCCTCTGCGTGGAAAAGTTGCCTATTAGGCCTCTTTTCTATCTTTCCCTTCCAACCCTAAACCTGTGCCATCTCGTTCTCGATTCACAAATCCCAGGGAAATAACTTCGCCTATTTATCCTATCCATGCTCCTCATCATTTTGCAAACCTCTGTAAGGTCTCCACTCAACCTCCGACACTCCTTAGAAAACAGCCCCAGCCTGTTGACCTCTCCCTATAGCACAAATCCTCAACGCTGGCAACATCCTGGCAAATTAATTCTGAACTCTTTCACGTTTCACACCATCTTTCCGATAGGAAGGAGACCAGAACTGCATGCAACATTACAACAATGTCCTGCACAGCACCAACATGACCTCCCAACTCCTCAATACGATGACCAAGGGCACTATGAAGAAGTGCTCATCCACGGAACTTCGATTCTCCTGCTCCTTGGATGTTGCCTGACCTGCTGCACTTTTCCAGTTACACATTATCAGCTCGGAACTCCTGAATTTGTAGTCCTCACTTTTTTCTCGAAGATTTTAACATACTGCGAATCCTCCTGCAAGAATGCCTTCCTTGAAGAAGCTCTCTTCCTCCTTCTACAAGAATTTCAGTGACTCCATGTCACATGCACACCCCAAATCATCTCCTCTGCCCAGAAGCTCTTCAGCCACATTCTCAAACAGACTAGCTACCACAGCCATATCTCCTTCCTCAGCACCTGCCTACAGAAGCGACAGAGCCCGCACGGACGATGGACTACATTCAGAACAACAGAATTTGGACCCAACCAGGACAACCAGCACCTACAACAAATCCGAAGCCTCTAGCAACAGATCTACCTCCGGATCCTCTGCTCCACGCTTGCAGCCATGCGCCACTACATATATTCCCTACAATTAGACCTACCCCACCTCAGGACAACACTCTCACAGACTTGCAAAGAACCTGTACTGTTCTTCATTCACAGAACATTGTATAAACTAAACCAACAGTTTTTTCCGAGCCACATGGGAAAATAAAGACAGTAAGTACCAAAAACTTTCATGTACGTACCCCCACACTCTGAGTTCCCCAACTCTTTCAGAATCTTCCATTGGCCTCCAAAATCACTCGGGCGCCTTTAACCACGCGCTCACTGCAGCACCATGAGAAGCAACCGCCGCCGTGAACCATGGCGTCACTTCCACACCCACTGACCTTGCAGCCTCTGCGATCGACACCCAGACAACCGCCTCCAAGATTGCCAGAAAGACCACCGCCGACAGATTCGCGGGCTCCATGGCTGTCGGGAATAACACCGTTTCTGCCGTCGGCACAGCCACTTCCTCCTGGGATACCGTCACCTCAGCCATTTCCGCCCTCAGCCACATCAATGACCTGCACAACGACCACGGTGCATGTGTCTCCGCTCCCACGCCGATCTCCGTCACCCCGCCTAACCCCGCCCCCACGCCAATCTCCGTCACCATACCTAACCCCGCCACCACGCCGATCTCTGTCCCCTCCCTGATTCCCGCCCATACGCCTAACTCCGCCCCCACGCCCAGCTCCAGCCCCACACCAGGTCATAGCTCCCAGTACTGCCGAGTTTTCACTATTACTCCAGAACGACCACTCTCTGAGGATTAAATATCTGTCCTCAGCAGGGGCCTCACTTTTATTCCCCTTTGCTCTCAGATTAATGTGTTCAACACGCAGCGAGACATCAAACAATTTTTCCACCGCCTTCGCCTCCGTGCCTACTTCTTCAACCAGGATTCTCGCCCACCCTCTGACGACCCCTTCTCCCTCTGACGCTCCATCCACCTGGACACCCCGTGCTGGCCTCTTACCTGTCCTCGATCTCTTCATAGCCAACTGCAATCAGACATTAACCATCTCTACCTCTCCACCCCTCTCACCCACTCCAATCTCTCACCCTCGTTACATGCAGCACTCCACTCCCTCCGTTCCAATCCCAACCTCACTATCAAAGCAGAAGGCAAGGGAGGCGACGTAGTGTTTAGGAGCACGTACCTTTACACCGCTGAGGCTAAATGCCAGCTCACGGACCACTCCTTCTACTGTCCCCTAGACCATGACCCCACTTCCCACCACCAAACCAACATCTACCAGACCATCCATAACCTTATCACCTCAGGGGATCTCCCATCCACCTCCTCCAACCCCGAAGTCCCAAAACACCGCACCCCCCCGTTTCTACCTCCTGCCCAAAATCCACACACCTGACTGCCCCGGCCGACCCAATGTCTCAGCCTGCTCTTGCCCCCCAAACTCATCTCTGCATACCTCGTCACGGTCCTGTCCCCGAAGTCCAAGAATTCCACATCTTTACATCGGACACCACCCATGCCATCCACCTCCTCCATGTTTTTCGCTTCCCCAGTCCCCAGCGCCTTATCTTCACCATGGACATCCAGTCCCTGTACACCTCCATGCCCCATCACGAAGGACTCAACGCCCTCCACTTCTTCCTTTCCCGCCGAACCAACCAGTGTCCTTCCGCTGACATTCTCCTTCGACTGACTGAACTGCTCCTCACCCTGCACCTCTTTCCAATCGTCCGACTTCCTCCAAACCAAAGGAGTAGCCGTGAGCACCCGCATGGACCCCAGCTATGCATGCCTCTTCGTAGGATATGTGGTACAGTCCATCGTCCGCAGTTACACTGGCTCCACCCCCAACGTTTCCTCCGCTACATTGACGACTGTATCGGCGCTGCCTCGTGCTCCCATGAGGAGGATGAACAGTTCATCCACTTTACCAATACCTTCCGCCCGACCTCAAACTTATATGGTTCGTCTCAGACTCCTCCCTTCCCTTCTTAGGCCTCTCCATTTCTATCTCGGGCGACCACATCAACACAGACATTTACTGTAAACCGACCGACTACCTCAGCTCCCTAGACTACACATCCTCCCACCCTGCCCCCTTTAAAAACGCAATCCCATAATCCCAATTCCTTCCTCACCGCCGCATCTGCTCCCAGGAGGACCAGTTACAATAACGTACAACTCAGATGGACTCCTTCTTCAAAGACCGCAATGTCCCCCAGACGTGATCGACGATGCTCTCCACTGCATCTCCTCCACTTCCTCCTCCTCCACGTTTGAGCCCCGCCCCTCCAATCGCCACCAGAACGTAACCCCACTGGTCCTCACCTACCACCCCACCAACCTCCATATACATCGTTTCCTCCATCGTCCTTTCCGCCAAATCCAAAGGGACCCACTAACAGGTATATATTTCCCTCCCCTCCCCTATCAGCGTTCTGGAAAAACCACTCCCTCCATGACTCCATCGCAAGGTCCACACAACCCACCAACCCAACCTCCACTCCCGGAACCTTCCCCTGCAACCACAAGAAATGCAAAACTTGCACCCGCACATCCCGCCTTACTTCCCTCCAAGACGCCAAGGGATCCTTCCATTTCTGCCACAAATTCAACTGTACCTCCACACACATCAGTTACTGCATCCTCTGCACCCGATGTGGCCTCCTCTATATTGGGGAGACAGGCCGCCTGCTCGCGAGGCGTTTCAGAGAACACCTCTGGGACACCCGGACGAACCAATCCAACCGCCACGTGGCTGAAAACTTCAACTCCCTCTCCCACACCATGAAGTGCATGCAGATCCTTGGACTCCTCCAACACCAGACCATAGCAACATGGCGTCTGGAGGAAGAGCGCCTCATCTTCCGCCTAGGAACCCTCCATTTACATTGGATGAACACATGTTTCTCCAGTTTCCTCATTTCCCCTCCCCCCACCTTTTCTCAGTCCTAATTCAGCACCACCTTCCTAACCTGCATTCTTCTTCATGACTTCTCTGACGCCACCACCACTCCGGGCTATCACCCTCACATTAACCTTATTCCACCTCTCGCATTTCCAACGCCCCTCCACCAAGTCCCTCCTCCCTGCCGTTTATCTTAGCCTGCTGGGCACACTTTCCTCATTCCTGAAGAAGGGCTCATGCCCGAAACGTTGATTCTTCTGCTCCTTGGATGCTGCCTGACCTGCTGTGCTTTTCCGGCAACATATTTTCAGCTCTGATCTCCAGCATCTGCAGTCCTCACTTTCTCCTATGACCAATGAAGGAAAGCATACCAATGTCATTCTTCACTATCCTATCTACCTGCGACTCCACTTACAAGGAGCTATGAACCTGCACTCCAAGGTGTCTTTGTTTAGCAACACTTCCTAGGATCTTACCAATAAGTGTACAAGTACTGCTAAGATTTGCTTTCCCAAATTCCACACCTCGCATTTATCTGAATTAAATCCAGTCTGCCAATTCACAGCCCAACTGGTCCAGATCCTGTTGTAGTCTGAGTTAACCCACTTGTCTGTACACAGTCGACTCTTGAGAGTCAAAGAGAATGGTAGGATGGAAAACAACTCAGTAGTAATCAACAAGACAGAGTTGCAGTCAGATGAAAGCGAGGTGTGGGAGGGAAGCATATCCCAGTGATTAATTCCCCGAAAAGCACAGCTACACTGAATTCACTAAACCATGATTTATTTTCACTGATGCGTCATGAGTGACGCTGACTGCCCGGTTATTTGTCGCTCGTCACAGTTGCCCGTTTGAGAATGTTTGGGGATGCGACTGAACTTCTACTTGAACCATTTGCTGGCCGGGTGCTGTGAAGGGGCCCACAATGTAACGTTTGGGAGCAAATTCTCGGATATTGATGAAATATAAGTAACCATTTATAGATTTCGAAATCAGGACGTTGAGTGGAACAGAGAGAAACTAGCAGGGTAATGGAATTCCTGTATATCTGCCGCCGTTCACTTTCTGGATAAAGGTGACCATGGAAATGGAAGGAGCTGCTTATTGTACACCTGTTCATACTTGAGACAGTATTAGTCTGTCATTCGCTGTGGACTCAAACTGTAAGATTCTGAAGGAGGCTAGTTTGCAGCCGACAGAGACGACTGCGTTTCTGCTACTTATTGGACTTTCTTCGACATCCACGCCCCAAAGGTGTGACATTATCATTCATACTGCGCACAATCTGTAAGAAGACACGTGGCACGACATGTGAGCAATACAGTGAGGGCTTCATTCGCGGTTCAACAGAAATGGAGAAGGTTTTATGGGCACGTACACAGTCAAGAGACAATAAATTACAGAGATATCAGCCAATTTCTGCCGCAGCCTCAGATGCACCTTGGTAACCCACTTTTACGATTTCACGATTCAATTTGCGACGTATTTGCAGCACTTAAGAAGCAATAAGCACTTCACATCCAACTCGATTTGATTCTCCGGGCAATCTCCAACCCTGCAGAATCCTCCAGCCTGTTGGCAGGCCTTGAAATCTGGAAAGCAAAGATGAGGAGGTAATTGATGAAATGGTGAAATAATTCTAATCTAAAAGGCAACACTGCAAATGCTTCTGAACTAAAATGAATTCTGCACTCAAGGGAACTAACTGCAATGATTCAACAAATGCTGTGAGACTGGAGGGTGAACTTGCAGGACTGTCCGCAGAATCACAATCCAGAACAAGCTCATGTTCTGAGGACCTGTCTTACAATATCTCAATGGAAGATAATGAAGTTTGAATGACGTGCAAATTGTGAAATGAATGTAGGAAATCCAAATCAACTCATATCCTTCAGGGAAAGTAAACTGATATTCTTATCATTCAGATGTGAAATGTGATTCACCTCTGAATGTCCTCTGGGACGATTAGAAAGGTACAAAAAATGTTAGCTTTGCCAGAAATGCGTCCATTCCAAATCCGGATTTTTGTAGATATCAATTTATTCATTTTTAGGCATTTGTAACACTAAACACGACAGATGAGAATGTACTTTTCAGGGGACTAATCAGATTCACGTGACGTTCTGAATGCTTCTAAAGGCTGTTTGAGGCGAAACAGACTCACTTTTAAAGAGAGGAGGTGGTTGCATTCCTTCATCAGCCGTGCACAGCTGCACTGTCACCAAGAATCCAATAACAAAGAACAGGGCAGTTCTCATGGTCGCTGATTTCTTCTTTCTGCACTATGAACTAGCTGGAGAATTGGAACTCCTTATATGATAACGCAAACTACATTGCTGTTAATAATTGTAAAAATAAGGAACGATTCCGTGATGTGTATTAAAAAGGACCATTTCGTTCAGCAGTGAATCATCTTCTCAGATTAAGGAGATTTGCTAGTGGAGAGACAGAAATGAATCATGATTAACCTGGTGAAAATCAATGGGAATTCTCTGCAGTTACTCAGCTTTGTAGAATCAAATAAGGAGTGGTAGCATCTACCATCGTTCCAGAACTGAAAACCTCAATGGATAATGTAAATTCTCTTCTTGTTCATCCAGTCGATGTGGCTGATCCAAATATATTGTACATCTCTAATTATTCAGTGGGAAGTTAAAAAGACAAGCAGATTGCAGTGAGTTTGTAATCCCATGCAGCTGGTTTCCTTCCCTGGAGGACATTTAGAAACTCATCAGTTCTGCAAATGGTTACATTATGTCTAACGTGTTTGATTACAGGCAAGAGTTTATAACTTGGGTCGTTTGGACAACAATGCGATGTCTTAGACTCTTACCACTCATCAGTGTGCAGAAGATGTATTGTCTCCAGCAATACAATATTGAAATTATTGTAATATCTCAGTGAGTCTTTATCATGAATATTGTCTGACTCGTAGCTTCTTCCTTCTTATCCAATTGTATGTTGCCATTTGCCTTTAACTATTTCTGTTCATAGCAGTTGCATATCCCCCACGGAGTTGGCTGGATGATTGGTTTCTAATGCAGAGGAAGGTCAAAAGCGCAGGTTCAATTTCCCACCTCCATACCGGACGAGTGTTGACCATCAGGTTCAACCACCATAATTTGTCTGCCCGACGGTTCTCTGGGACGAGAGCAACATAATTCCATCACTTCCAGCATTTTGAAATGATCATTTCATCTTGCATTATATTCCTGGCTCTCTGGTAAAATGCAGTTTCATTTGGTAGCATTGTCAATTTTCCTGCATCTCAGATGCTGCCTGACCTGATGTGATTTTACACAGCCACACTCTTTCACGTACACACACAAACACACAATCTCACTCACGCACACACACACACACACACACACACACTGACAAACCAGCACACGTACACACACACAGACACCCACGCTCTCCCAATGCACAGACGCATACACACATGCACAGGCATGCAAACAATGGGACATATGAACATACACACATACAGTCACCCACCCACACATGCACACACGCACACAGAGACACCTACTCACACACAAACAGACCAACATACATACAGGCACATACACAAAATCAAACAGACCACCGCACTTACAAAAGCATCAGCACACACACACGGACTAACGCACACACAGACACCCACACACCACATACACACAAAGACACGCACATACGCACACAGACCAACACAGACATCCACACACCAGATACAAAGACAAACACGCACACGCAGACGCACGTACACAAACAGACGCACCCGCAAAAACATAAATCGACACAGACACGCAACATGCAAATACAAGCACACAGATATTGACACAGACATGCACACACATATTGACACAGACACACACACGTTGACTTCGTTGGCATCGAGAGGATTGTTGTTGCACTAAGGCGCTCAGAGTGGAACACCTTCATGTGGAGAAAGATCCGTGCTCCCTCTGCAAAGTGTAAATGATTTGTTTTTGTGCAATTTTCCTGGCACACTTCCCAACTCCTGTCTGATAGCATCATTATTCCATATTCCCCAATTAGGTTTATTCCCTTGGTAAATGTTCCTTTCCCTCTCCAAGTCTATGATAAATGAAACGCAGTTGTGCTCACTGTCACCAAAATGGTCTCCCACTGCGAGATCTGACACCTGCACTGGCTCATTTCCGAGCACCAAATCCAAAATGGGCTCTCCGCCTTCAGCCTGTCCAAATAGGGAGGAAGGAAAAATTCCTGAACACACCTCACAAAAAACGGCTCCTTCCAAGTCACCTGAACTAAGGAGTTCCCAGTCAATATTTGGAAAGTTGAAGTCATCCATACAACGACTCTGTTACATGCGGTTTTCCAAAATCTGCCAGTCGATTAGTTCTTCAGACTCCCTAATGCTATTTGGGTGTGTGTAGAAAACCTTCAATGAGGTGACTGCTCCCTTGCTGATCCTAAATTCCATCCATATTAACTCAGTAGACAAACGTTCCTCAACAAACTTTGTTTTTGTAGCTGTAATGCACTCGCTCATTCGCAATGCTATACCGCCTCCCCTATTGTCACCCTTCCTGTTCTTCTTAAACGTTCTAAACCCTGGATCATCTAGCAACCATTCCTGCACTTGTGATACCCATGTCTCCTTTCTGGCCACAACATCATAGTCCCATGTTCTAAGTTTGACAATGATATTTCTGACAGTCCTTGCGTTAAAGCAGACGCACTTTAACCGATTCCTTTGTTTAATTACGTGAATAACCTTCCTGATGGATTCATTATATCCTGTCACTGTACCATCTCCAATTACCCCCTTCTCAGATATGTATCACTGGTTCACACCTCCTGCCAAGCTCGTTTAAAGTTTCCTGAACCACACTAACAAATCTCCCACCCAGAGGAATTTTGCCCCTCCAGTTCAGGTGCAACCCGTCTTTCTTGTACAGCTTGCCCAGGAGGCATCCCAGATATCTAAGTATCTGAAGCCCTCCCCCGCATCTGCCTCACAGCAACGTGTTAAGCTGCACTCGCTGACTGTACTTCACCTCACTCTCTCGAGGCACAGGTCGGAAACCTGAGATCACTGCAGTACTCGCCCTGCTCTTCAGCTTCCAACCTAACTCTCTGTCGTCACTTTTCTGATCCTCAATCCCTTTCTTGTCGATATCATTTGTGTCATTGTGTAACACGATTTCCAGCTGCTCATCCTCTCACTTCAGAATCCAGTCAATCTATTTGGCGATCTCCCGGATTCTGGCCCGGCGGAGGCAAGATAACTTCTGGGAGAACGTAAGAATGTTGGAAGACTGTTCAATTTCCGTAATACACAGGGAATAGGGCATAATATAACCAAGGAAATTAATTGAGAAACGGGGGAAGAAAAACTGTTTTGCAAGAGAAGCAAAGAAAGAACAAACAAAGCAGAGATAGAGACCCAGAGAATAGAGTAATCAGTTTCAGGCATGGAAATAGATGCAGGTTGATACATAAAATCAAAAGTGAGATAGAGATGGAAAAGCAGAATAAGGTAATGATACAGAGAATGGAAGATTCAGAATGAAAAGAAAGAACCAACAGCACATTCCAGATCCCAGGACATCACGGAATGCTGAATAGACATGCTATTTCTATTTTAATCTCGGCAATCAGACAGCCATTGGCATAGTCTCAGCTCCCAGAGTTAGCAACAATATAAGGGCTGATTTTTCCGAGTGGTAGTTTTTGGTACCACAGCAGTGCGCATAAAACAGTATGTATGCTTCCAAGATATGATTGAGTTTGGGGAAATTCAGTTACCGGCAGAGGTTCATCAAGGGGACTTGGCGAAGATTGATTTGCAGATTGAGGAAAATTACTTTGAAGACTTAGTAAGTGTAAACTGCTGGGCTAAGGTGAGCTGTAATCTCATTTAGTCATTCCATGCAATGTTGAAAGTAAATAGATACTCGAAAAGGAAAGTCGCAGCAGAACAACTGAAAAGAATCAAGGAATGATCTTGTTGTAATTTCACAGCTTCTTTCAAGGATTAAAAAGCGTCATTCTCCGCAGATTGGCAACGAGTTTAAAAAGCAGGCTTTTTGCTGCAGTGTCCTATGTCAATGCTGGCCTCAACACACAACAGCCATTTTTAATGCTGAACAATACATTGATGCCATTTAACGTCAATCTTATTCTTGCTCGATCTGATATGAAAATGGAGACATGAATCCCAGCCTCCTGGGCAAAAAGAGATGCAGACATTTCCATCACACGAATACGACCCTCAGTAGCTTTTCATTTATTGCTAATTATTGAAGTGTAAACCAGTAGTGAGAATCAGCTGGAGCCAAATCTCTCCTCAAGTGTTGCAGATCAGTCTAACATCACACAACTGAAAGAAATACTACCATTTCAGGAATGCGGTATGCAGCAATCTCCGCTGCTTTTGCACAGTCGATTAGTCTGTTAAAATGTTGCGTTTAACGCGGATCTCACTGACCACAAGGCTCCATTCAGTCTGTCAGAATTCAACAAAGACTGTATTGTCCCACGATAAATCTGGATAGAATGAAGCATCTCATTGTTAGCTCGTGTGTCCAATACCCAGAATGCACACATCTGAATGTCCAATGTCAGTTATCTCTTGCTGTTAGCATTGTCTTTTTGCAGACAATAACGAGTCTGCACACAGCAGAGGGTGACAACGTCGACCTGTAATATAATAGAGATTTTAATCCTGCAGACATTGTGTTTCTATACAAATTAGAAAAAATAGTACTGCTGAGTGTACAAGTATCAGTCATCAGTTAATGTAGACATTGAAGTAACTTTAACAATACATAACATGAACACTGCTGAGCGTACAAATATTAACTGTTCTTCATTGTAGGTATTGCAGTACTTACATAATTCACACCGTTTCCAAATATCAGTCATCCCTAATTGAGTAATTGCATTACCTTCAATATTTTATCACTGTCGACAATACATAGTTTGCACAATGTTGAGTGCCAGAATAGCCGAAGGAACTGTTGGGCCGAAGGAACTGTTTCCACATTGTATTCTGCCTGAACTGCTGTGCTCTTCCAGCATCACTGATCCAGAATTATAATACTGTAGTCAGTGCAGTGGCTGCAGACTTGTCAAAGTTTAATTATCAGCTGTCCCACATTGCAAACATTTCAATGTTGAAGTCAATGTACCACCTATTACTTCCGATTGTCTCACAGATGGCTCAACAATCTTAAACAGTATACTTTGCGCAAGCACAAAACATTCATAATGTTCAAACTACTGAATGTCCAATATCATTATGTTTGTCGTGTAAGCATTGCAAACGAAGCAAGCTGAGATCATATCATGGCGTCCAGTGAGAGCTAGACATTTGGATACAAAAATGACTTCAAGGTAGGAGAAAGAGGATGATTGTAGAGTCCTGTGATATGCTGCGTACCACAAGGATTGCTGCCGTGTCCACTGCCTTTTTTTTTGTTTATTTTATATACAAATGACTTGGATTTTAATATCGTAGCATGGTTGTAAAGTTTGCACATTACACCCAAACTGTCTACATTGTTAACAGTGAAGGAGGTTATCTCAGAGTACAACGGGGCCTTGATCAGATGAGTCAATGGGTCAGGATATGCAGATGGAATATAATTTTTTTTAGATAAGATTATTTACAATGTGGAAACAGTTCCTTCGGCCCAACAAGTCCACACCGACCCGCCGAAGCGAAACCCATCCATTCCCCTACATTTACCCCTTTACCTAACACTATGGGCAATTTAGCATGGCCAATTCAGCTGACCTGCACATCTTTGGACTGTGGGAGGAAACCGGGGTACCCGGAGGAAACCCACGCAGATACGTGGAGAATGTGCAAACTCCACACAGTCAGTCGCCTGAGTCGGGAATTTGGATAAATATGAGGTGTTACCTTTTGGCAATGCAAATCAAGGCAAGACTTACATATTTAAACGATGAGTCGAGAGGAGTGTTGCCGACGTAAGAAATTTTGGGTTGCAAGTTCGTAGTTCCTTGAAGGTGGAGTCATCGTTAGACAGTGCTGTGAAGAAGACATTTGGGACCCTTGCCTTTATTGGTCAATTCATCGGGTATTACAGTTTCAGGTTTATTGGACAGGTTACTTTTGAACGTTCCGTTCAATTTAGGATTACCAAAAATTCCAAGCATCTACCTGTTATCGGAAAGATGATGGCAAACTTTAATGGGTAGAGAAAATATTCACAGCATATTGCCGGGGCTGGACTGTTAGAATTACAGGGAGATAATGAATATTTCGTGCCTCTTTTCCTTGATGTTTCGGGAGTTGAGGAGTTACTTTATGGCAGTTTATAAAATCACAGGCTCGGATACGTTGAATATCCATAATGCTTTTCCTAGGGTAGGGGCGACCAAAATTAGATGGCATAGGTTAAGGGTGAGAGGGGAAAGATTCAAAAGGCGCCAAAATGCAGCTTTATGACATAGAGGCTGTGTGCGTCTGGACTGAGCTGCCAGACGAAATGTCTGAGTCTGGTGCAGTTACAATGTTGGGAAGTCATGTTCAAGGTTACATGAATAGGAAAGGTTTAGTTGGATACGGGCAACAAGCTGGAAAATGCGACTTCATTAATTTAGGATATCAAGCCCGCGTTTTAGACGTTAGACAGAACTGTCGTTTTCCATTGTATGCACGGATATGACTCCATGATATCGTATTATTTTCCAAAACACGCAGATTATACACTGCTGCCTGTTGAAATAGCAGTGATCCTACGCCTTAGATACTGTGTAAACACATGCAGAACATATGATGTAAACTGATGTGTTTCTAAATGTCCTCCAGGGAAGGAAATCAGCTGCATGTGATTACAAACTCACTGCAATGTGCTTGTCTTTTTTCAGTTCTATCTGGATAATTAGAGATATACAATAAATTTGGTCAAACGAATGATGCCCAAAACGACTGACTGAACAAGAAGAAGCATTTACATTGTACTTTGAGAATATCAGTTCTGGAACAATGGTTCGATGGCAGCCCTCCATATTTGATTTTACTTAGCTGAAACATTGCAGAGTGCTCCCATTGGTTTTCACCAAGTTAATCATGATTCATGTCTGTTTCTCCACTTACAAATCTCCTTAATCTGAGTAGATGTTTGACTGATAAGTGAACATCACAGAATAGTTCTTCTTTTGCAATTATTAACAGCATTATAATTTGTGAAAACATATAAAGAGTTCCAATTCTCCAGGTAGTTCACAATGCAGAAAAAAGAAATCAGTGACCATGAGAACTTCCCCGTTCTTAGTTCTTTGATTCTTGATGACGGTGTATGTGGAGTCACATATGAAGAAGAAAAGGGAAAAAAATATCAGTTTACTTTCCCTGAAGGAAATGAGTGGAGCAGGTGTTTCTTGCTTTCTTTACACAATTTGAATATCATTCGAACTTCATTACTTTCCCTTGAGAGATTCGATGACATGTTCTCAGAATACTTAGAGTAAAAAGTGAGGTGTGCAGATGCTGGAGATCAGAGCTGAAAATGTGTTGCTGGTTAAAGCACAGCAGGTCAGGCAGCATCCAAGGAACAGGAGATTCGACGTTTCGGGCCAGATCCCTTTATCAGGAATCGTTCCTGATGAAGGGCTCTGGCCCAAAACGTCGAATTTCCTGTTCCTTGGATGCTGCCTGATCTGCTGTGCTTTAACCAGCAACACTTTTTGCAGCTTTCACCTCAGAATAGTTAGTCATGGATTGTGATTCTAGTGACAGTCCTGCATGTCCACCATCGAATCGCATGACATTTGGTGAAGCAGTGCGGTCATTTCCCATGAGTGCAGAATTTATTTTAGTTAAGAACCATTTGTGCTGGTTTCTTTTTCAATACAATTATTTCACCACTTCATCAATTACCTCCTCGTCTTTACTTTCCAGGTGTAACCATTGGCTGCCAAACCACTGGAGGAGTATGCAGAATAGGAAGGTGTAAAGAGGGGGAGGTCCAGCTGGAAGAGAAATGCTTATTATTTCTCACGTGCTGCAAAGCTGACATAAATTGAATTGTGAAAGTGTAAATGCGGACTACCAAGGTTCATCTGAGGCTGTGGCTGAAACTAACTGCTGTCTCTGTAATTTATTCGCTCCTGACTGTGTACACCCCCATAAAACCTTCTCCATTTCTATTGAATCGTGAAAGTAGCCCTCACCGCATTGCTGAACACAGTCGCCTCCAAACTGGTCTTTTACAGCGCCTAACATTTTGAGTCCATAGCAAATGACCAACTAATAATGTCTCTAGAATGAACAGGTATGTAATAAGCTGCTCCTTCCATTTCCATGATCACCTTCATCGAGAATGTGAACCGTGGTAGATATACAGCTCCCTGCAAGTTCCTTTCAGATCCATTCACCATCCAGATTTGGAAATGTGTCAGAGATTCCTTCTGTGTCATCAAAATCCGAGAATTCCCTGCCAAATATTTCTCTGTGGGCCATTCCATAGCATCGGGGCAGCAGATGGTTCAAGTAGAATTTCACTCGCATACCCAAACATTCTCCAATGGAAAATGCGACGAGAAACAAATAACCGAACGGACAGCATTCCTCATGAACAATTAGTGAAAATAAATAAAGGATTGGTGAATTCAGCAGTGGTGTTGAAGAAAGAAAGAAAGAAAGAAAGAAGGACAGAGAGAAACAAGGGAAGAGAGAGAGAGAAATAGACAGAAAGAGGATAGAGAAAGGGAGTGAGAAGCATAGAAAAAGGATATAAGGGAAGAAATAGGGAAAGAAAGATAGAAAGAAAGAGAGAGGACGAAAGAAGAGAATTAAAGAGGCAGGAAGGAAGTGAGAGGAACGAAGAGCGAGGAAGGAAGACAGAGGAAGGATGGAAGGAAGGAAAAAAGTAAAGAAAATTCCGAGTTTAGTTCTGTCAAGAAGGCTCACATTTTGGGAGATAAATGTGCTGGTGTCAGACTCAGTATCTGCACCCGCCAGTGTATTGCACCATACAACTGTAAGAAAATGATTGCAACAGCAGAATTACACTCGCACGTCCAACCAAAGAGAAAGCAAACATGGAAGACGTTTACCGAGTTGGATTTAACTTTTGATTAATTTGTCAATGTTGTCGTGGAGCAGTCCACTGGCATTAAACACCTACAGTACAGAAACAAGTCATTCAGCCTAGCAAGGTCTCTCCATAGTTTCAAAGAACAATCTTGTAGACGCAGCAATGACATGCAAAATCCACACAGATATCCACCGAGGGTGGAACTGAACGTGGCTCTCTGACACTATGATGCAGTAATTGCAAACACCATGCCAACCCTGGGGGACCGCAGGACCAATGTGACTGTCGTTGTTTCATGCAGTGGGGACTGGGTAATCGATTGGATTAACTTGAGGGTTTTAACAGGATTGATGTTGTATTCAACAAGCAAATATTGAATGCGTGCACGATGATGTAGGGAGCGTGGGATTGTATCATTCTGAATGCAAAAGGGGCAGAGAGGCAGAAAGTCTTAGATTCTGAGTCATCATGTTGTATTTCACTCATTTAAACTATTTGAAATTGCGAGTAGAGGTGGTCACAGAGGTAATCGCACTTAAACACATCCACAAAACCAGTCACAGGGATGCATGTACACACATTGAAAACACAAGCATACTCACCTCCTGCTCCAACTACATTGCAACAGGGACATGAGAAAGCGTATGGGTACTGTTTGAATATCAATGCCAACTTTGATCATTTGGCGTACACTCTGCCTGAAGGATTGAGGGGAAAGAGAAAAATCAAAAAAAAGTCAAAATATGGTCAGTACTTTATGCGAGAGAGCAAGTCTCACTTTTCTCTGTCTTTGCAGTAAATGTGAAGAAAACAAACAGAAATGATAGAGCAAGAGAACCTGGGAGAATGGAATCACTTTCAGCTGTTCAACCACACATGCAGGTTCCCGCTGGATGATTGGTCAGAACCAGGCATTTCAATTGCGGAAATATGTGGTATTTCTGGTCTAAAACGAAATGCGAAAATCGACTGAGATTGACCCTTGGAAGAGACTCATTATATTACACGAGGAACAGCTGGAGGATGTAACTGGAGAATTGATTTCAGGGAACAGGCAGAGAATTTACTCCAATATTTGATATAGTTTCTTTCAGCGGGAGTCACGAAGTATTTAATCGAACTTAAAAGATAAAACATAGAACAGTTCATAGAACATAGAACAAAACATGCTATTCGGCCCTCGATGTTGTGCTGACCTATCAATTTAACCTGATACCCATCGTACATACACCAATCCATTGTTGCCCACACGTATGTCCAATGCCCATTAAAATGTCCTGAATATCGGGGGATCGATTACAGTTGCAGGCTGGCCATTCCACGCAACTACTACTCTCTGAGTAAAGAAACAACTCATTGTATCTGACATAAATCTGTCACCCCTCAATCTTAAACTACGTCCCTTTGTGTAAGCCTTCACCATGCGAGGAAAAACGCCTTCACTGTCCACCCTACCTAACCCTTGGATTATGTTCTACGTCTTGATGAATTCACTTCTCAACCATCTCCTCTCCAATGCAAGTAGCTTCAGTTCCCTCAGCCGTTACACGTAAAACCAAACTTCCATTCCAGGCAATACTCTAGTAAATCTCCTCTAAACCATTTCCAAATCTTCCACGTCCACCTTAGAATGCGGTGAAAGGAACTGTGCACAGTCCTCCATGTCGGCCTGACCAGTGTCTTGTATACTTGAAGCATGACTTGCTGGTTCCGAAAGCAGTCACACAGTAATAAACGTATAGTAACTCACCGTATGCCTTCTTGACAACACTATCGAGCTGAAAATGTGTTGCTGGCTAAAGCGCAGCAGGTCAGGCAGAATCCAAGTAAAAGGAAATTCAAGGAACACTATCAGTCTCGATGGAAAATTTCAAGGATTTACTCACCTGGACAATGTTATCTCTGTTCATTTGCACTGCAAGGAGTTTTACCATTCATCCAGTAGTCAAATTCCTGTTACGTCTTCGGATGTGAACTACCTCACAATTTTCCGCATGAAACTTCATTTGCCAGTTCTCAGCCCAGCTCTGCATCTTATCTGCTGAGATATTTGGATGATTGATAGCCACAGGTGAGATGATGAATGAGTGGACTTTGGCAAAAGTGGTGCCACTGTTCAAAAAGAGTGGCAAGGACAAGCTAGGGAACTATAGACGAGTGAGACCGACCTCGGTAGTGGGCAAGTTGTTGGAGGGAATCGTGAGAGAAAGGATGTACATGTATTTGAAAAGGCAAGGACTGATTACGGACAGCCAACGTGGCTTTGGGCGTGGGAAGTCATGTCTCACATAATTAAGTTTTTGACGAAGTAGCAAAGAGGATTAATGAGGACAGAGCGGTAGACGTGATCTATATGGAATTCAGTAAGGCATTTGACAATGTTCCCCATGGGAGACTCATTCGCAAAGTTAGATCTCATGAAATGCAGAGAAAACTTGCCATTTGGATACAGAATTGGTCAAAGGTAGAAGACAGAGGATGGTGGTGGAGGGTTTTTTTTCAGACTGGAGACCTGTGACCAGTGGTGTGCCAAAATGATCAGTGCTTGGTTCTCTATTTTTTCTTTGTCATTTACATAACCAATTTGAAAGCGAACATAAGAGGTACAGTTAGTGAGTTTGCAGATGACATCAAAATTGGAGGTGTAGTGGAAGCGAAGACGGTTACCACAGATTACAATAGTATCTTGACCTGATGGGCCAATGGGCTGAGAAGTGGCAGATGGAGTTTAATTCAGATAAATGCGAGGTGCTGCGTTTTGTGAAAGCAAATCATAGCAGGCCTTATACACATAATGGTAAAATCCTACGAAGTGTTTCTGAACAAAGACACCTTGGAACGCAGGTTCATAGTTCCTTCAAAGTAGTAGATAGAATAGTGAAGAAGGCGTTTGGTATGCTTTCTTTTATTGATCAGAGCATTGAGTACAGGAGTTGGGAAGTCATTTTGCCGCTGTACAGGACATTGGTTAGGCCACTGTTGGAATACTGCGTGCAATTCGTGTCTCTGTCCTCTTGGAAAGATGTTGTGGAACTTGAAAGGGTTCAGAAAAAAATTAACAGCATGTTTTCAGGGCTGTAGAATTTGAGAAATGGGGAGAGGCTGAACAGGCTGGGGTTGTTTTCCCTGAATTATCGGAGGCTGAGGGATGACCTTATAGTGATTTACACAATTATGAGGGGCATGGATATTGTAATATGCAGAGTCTTTTCCCTGGAGTCGGGGAGTCCAGAACTAGAGGGCATCGGTTTTAGGTGAGAGTGGAAAGATATAAAAGAGACCTCTCAGGCAACTTTGTTTCACACAGAGGATGGTACGGGTATGTAATGAGCTGTCAGAAGAAATGGTGGAGGCTGGTACATCTGCAACATTTAAAAGGCATTTGGATTGGTATATGAATACGAAGGGTTTGGGGAGATTGGGGCTGGCTGCTGGCACGTGAGTCTAGATTGGGTTGTGATATCTGCTCGGCATGGACGGGTAGATCCGAAGGGTCTGTTTCCATGCTGCACATCTCTCTGACTCTGTGACTCTGTAACCCGTAACATCCATCGGCACTATCCACAACTCTGCCTACCTGTGTATCATCGGCAAGTTTACAAAAGCATTCTTCTACGCCACATACTTTACACAGATGACAAACTGAAGATAACCAAATACAGATCCTTACAGCACACCACTGAAAACTGATCTGCAGGATGAACATTTTCAACCAATCACCACCCGCGGGTTTCTTTCAGCTAAACAATTTCTGATCCAAACCGCTATATCACCTTCAATCTCGAAACGCTGCATTTCGTGCAATAGCCTACCGTGTGAAAGCATACTAATGCCTGGCTGAAGTTTATATGCACACATCAGCCGCTTTGCCTTCATTCACCTGTTCTGTCATCTTCTCGAAGAAATCAGTAAGGTTATTGAGGCATGACCAACCTTTCTCAAAACCGTGCTAACTATCCATAATCAAATTACTCCTTTCCAGATGATACAAATATTATCTCTTTTAACATTTTCCAACACCTTACCCAGAACTGAAGCAAGTCTCTCCGACCTATAATAATCAGGTTTAAGCCGAGTCCCCTTCTTAAAGACGGGTACATCATTTGCTGTCCTCCAGACTTCAGACACTCCTCCTGTCGACAATGAACCATAAAGATCAAAGCTAAAGTCTCTGCAATCTACTCCCTGGCTTCCCAGAGAATCCGAGCATAAATACCATACAGCCCAGCGGGCTTCTCTGTTTTCAGAATTCTCAAAATTGCTAAAACCTCCTCTTTGTCAAATACACTATCATCTAATCTAGAAACATACATATATGTATTGTTACTAGCATTGCCGTTTTCAAAGGTGAACACTGGCAAAAAGTCTTCCTTAAGCTCCTCCCACTGCTATCTTTGATTGGCCTAATCTTCCTCTCGTCATTCTTTAATTCCTGATATTCCTATCAAACGCTTGGAAGTTTCCTTGATCTCATCCAACAGCAACTTCTCATATCCACTCCTGGCCCTTCTTAGCCCTCTCTGTGGATCATTTCTGCCTTATGTATAACTCTCAAGCCACCTATTTGAGACTACACACGTTATCCTGACGTCAGCCATCTTCTACCTCCTGACAAGAGCTTCAACTTCTTTAGTATGCCATGGTTGATAGGCATTTACTTATCAAGGACAAGCATAGCAACTCCTTGAACAAGCTCAGAGTTCACGTGCGTCCATTCCTGCAGTTTCCTTCCCCATTCTATGCATGTTCAATCTTACCTAATTGCATCATAATTGTCTTTCTCCCAATTATCCCTCTTTCCCTGCTGTACATACCCATCCCTGCCCATTGCTCATGTAAACATAATCAAATTGTGATCACAATCGCCAAACTGCTCACCTACATCCAAATGTAACACCAGGCCGCGTTCATTCCTCAGTCCCAAATCCAGTATGGCATCGCCCTTTGTTGGCCTGTCTACATACTGTGTCAGAAAACTCTCCAGCACACATTGAGCAGATACTTGCACATCTGAAATACTTGAACTGTATTATTCCCAGCACATATTGGGGAAGTTTATGTCCCTTACCAACTACGCAGTTACTCTCGCTCCTATCGAGAATCATCTTTGCTACCCTTTTTCTCTCCATCACTGGAATAATTCCGAAGAATATAGAAAAACCCCGATAGTGTGACTTCCCCTTTCCTGTTGCTAACCTGAGCCCAAACTATCTCAGTGCTCAAACGTTATCTCAGCTGCTGTAATACTACACTTGATTAACAATGCCAACCCCTCCACATCAGCCCCGAGCCCTTTTATCACCTTCTCTGTTCTTACTGAAACATCTACATCGCGGAATCTGCAACAAACATTCCAGTCCCTCCTCTAGATACATCTCTGAAGTGGCCACAACATCGAAATCCCAGTGACAAACCAGGCTGCAAGTTCACTCATCATATTCTGGATTTTCCTGGCATTGATGTACACACATTTCACTTCAAATTCCTGATTACAGGTGCCCTATCGCGACCTCGTAATCCTATCCCTGACTTCTTTACCCTCAACTCCCTGTACATTGGAGCTACAGTTCATGTTGTCATCTGCCTGCTGCATTAGTTTAAAACACCTCCCCCGAAGACCGTTAACAATTCTGATCCTAACCCAAGGATTTTGGTACCTCTTTGGCTCATTCGACGACCATCCTGTTTTAGAGGAGCCACCTTCCCCAGATAGAGTTCAAGTTATCGCCGAATCAAAAAATCTCTCTTCTATACTATTCAGCTCCATTCTTTTCCTTATCCTCGCTTAACCCGCAAGTGTGACGACCAACAAAACAGAGATAAAATCTCTGTTCTTCTAGCTCGAAGTTTCCACCCTACTTTCCCGAATTTCTGCCGGAGATACACATCTATCCTCCTACCTTCTTTGTCGGTGCCAAGATGGACCACGATTTTGACCTGCTCTCTCTTCTCCGAAAGGTTCACAAAGTCACGATCAGAGATATTATGAACCCTGACACCAGGGAGGAAACACACCAACCGTGAGTCTCTGTCGTTCCCACAAAACCTCCTACCTGTCCCCCTGACAATGAAATCGCCATTATCAAAACCTCTTCCTCTTCCCCTTCGCCTCTGGGCAACAGAGACAGACTCTGCCACAGAGACCTGCACCCTATCGTTTTTCTCTGTTGAGTAGCCCAACCCCCAAACAGTATCCAACACGGTATTCTTGCTCTTAAGGGGAAACATCACATGTCTTCCCTGCACTTGCTGCCAGTTCCTTTTCCTAATTCTGACAGTAGATACGCTACCTTCTTCAGGTGGTTGTGGAGGAACTAACTTCCTGTAACTCCTGTTAGTAACCGCCTCCCTGTCCTCAGTTATCCAAAGAAAATCCAATTGAAACTCCAGTTCCCTCAACGAGCTGGAGTTGTTTAGGCATCACACAAATGAAGTCAGCAGGGACAATACATGTGACCCTTACCTCCCACATAATGCAGGAGGAACATTCAACTGCTATAACCTCCAATCATACGATTCTGAATACTCAAACAGACCGCTGAAATAAATGAAACACGAAAATATAACACTTGCCATCTTCCCAACAGACACACAGATATTGTAATTTGTTTAGAGGAGGAGGATAGATGGGAGACATTACCCAAATAGTCTTTTGGCAAAAGCAACAGCCCAAATATGTAACCTCGCGCACTCTCTGACAGATGTCAGGATATCAAGAACACGAGACCTAAAGTGAATTAACTTAGACTGTATACAGGCTTATCCCGACAGGCTCCACTGCTTCCTGGTGACCTTACAGCATCTCCGACACACTCCAGAAACTATAATATAATAAATACGGTAACACGAAATAAGTTATTGCACTATCTCTAACAAAAGGAACAGTGTACACGTTTCCATTGCAATTATATCCCAGCAACTCTGAGTGAACTATTTTAGAAGGAGATGAGACGAATTTTAATGCACATTCTGTAACTTTAACATCATCTTACATTTTAGAATATGACGGAAAAGTCCTAAATCAGATCAGAAGAATGTGGCTTTGTATCACTTAAAACAGAAGAGGGAGAGAGGAAGAGGGTTGGCTGGTGGTTTTGACCCCCATTTCAATGATTCACCCCCAACACAAAAGATTTCTTGTTGTACACAAATGCAGAGGCAGAGATACAAATATACATATACACACTAACGCAGGAACAAAGAAAGAAAGATATGCGCAGAGGAGTACGGAGAGGTTCATATAGACACTGAAACAGATCAACACGGGCACAAATAGGTAGACATATACTTGGGCATAGAAACACATATGATGTTATCGAGTTATACAGAATTTTTGAAAACAGATCTATCGGACCATACAGTCCATTTTCACGATGATCCCAAACTACACCATTCCCACCTGCCTGCACTTGGCCCATATTTTTTTCCAAACTTCATCTTAATTCTTGCACTTAATCAAATGTCTATGAAACGTTGTATATTCACCCACATCCATCACTTCCTCGGGATGTTCATTCCATTTACGAGCCACATGCTGTTTAACAAAATGCACTTCATGGGCCCTGATATGGTTACCCGACAACTCTGTGGGTAGCTCGGGAAGGGATTCTTGGGCACCTTGCCAGCATATCTTTATCTTAAGTAGCCACAGTTGAGGTACAGGAAGACATCAGGGTGGCTAACGTGACGCCATTTTTAAACAACCTGGGAAGGAAAATGCAGGCAAGAATAGACTATTGAGATTAACATTTGTGGTGGGCAAGCTGCTGGACGGAACACTGTGGATAAAATTTGTAAGTACAAGGTCTGATTAGGGATAGTCAAGCTGGTTGTTTGCGAAGGAAATTACATTTCATTAACTGGATTATTTTGGAAGAAGTAGCGGAGAGCACTGATGAGTGCAGAGCAGGGGTCCTGACTTCAGTAAAACGTTAGATAATTTTACTCATGGTAGACTGCTTAGTTAGGTAAAATCTCATGGAAAATAGGAAGAAAATGTCAGTCAGATTTCGATTGAAATGAGAAAACAGATGTTGGTAGACGAAGGTTTTTTTTCAGCCTGTCAGCCGATGACCAGTGCTGAGTCACAAGCACCAGTGCTAGGTCCACTGGTGTTCGTCATTTCTCTAAATGATTTGAATATGAACATAGGGCGTATGGTTTATACGTTTACAGATGACACCAAAATTGGATGTGTACAGGATAGAGAAGAAGGTTTTCTCAGAATATAACGAGATCGCGATGAGATGGGCTAATGAGCTGAGGTGTGGCGAATGTATTTTAATTCAGATAAAGGTGAGGTGCTACATTTGGGAAAGTAAAAACTGAGCGGGACTTATACGCCTAAAAGGTGATGTTCCCAAACAGAAAAGCAGTTTCGAGGTTAAACTGACTTCCCGCAGCTCCGAGCCAGAGTTGCTACTCCTTCACTGCAACCCTCAGCGGTCTTTCAGAGGCAGACGAAGTCCCAATTCAGCCAGTCACTACCACTGCGATGAGACAGGCTGAGCCCATTCTGCTCCCTGAAAGAGTTGCACAGGAATAGAATGAAGTATTCATTGCGTCATAGAGATATACATTACAGAACAGATCTCTTACTCCTACTTATCAGATGTCCTAATTTAATTTAGTTTCAATGCCAGCATTTGGCTCATTTCCCCCGAAATTATTCCTTTCCATACACCGATTCAGATGTCTTTCTAAGTACAAGCCTCCACCACTATCTCAGGTGACTGATGCCATACACGCATCATCCTGCATGTGAAAACGTTGCCCTTTGGATCCCATTTCAATTTTCCCCTCTCTCCCTAAACCTATGCCCACTAGTGTGGACTCCCTAACCTCGGGGAAAAGACCCTGTCTATTTAACCTATCCATGTGCAACATGATTTTATGAACCTCGATATGATCACCCCTCAAAGACAATAGTTCATTTTAATGTGTTGCGACAGTGAACATTTTTCAAGACAGCATCAAGAGCCAAAAATGAAATTAATGATTAAGATTATCTGAACTGGTTGTGTTGTTAAAGGGGCATATGTTAATTAGGAAAAGAGGAAATCTGCTCTCCCCCTCGATATGTGTCTGGTGAAAGCTGAGCACATGACTGAGACTGCAAAATGGATCTCTCGCTGAATCTGTAAGAACGTATTTTTGACCATGTAGCGTTGTACTGAAAAGTTAGTCTACGTTCTGTGCTCATCTTTTAACCTCTTAGAGATCAGGATCATTGACAGTGCGACCTCACCTCTGACAACAAATGATCATAATGGAGTAATTCTGAGCTCATAAAAACCTCGACAACCATCGACAAGGCACAGCAGGAGGCAATACAGCCTTTCTAAGGTGGTACACAGGAACAGGGGAGCCCTGGTTAGCTATCGAGAAATACAGAGAAGGGATAATTATAGATTTTCAGTTTGGACAGCTAAAACCAGTGGGATTCATCAGAGATCAGTTTGAGGTTATCAGCAAATTACCATCAAGTTTAATAATTTGAATGAAGGGGCTGAAAGGACTGGTGCTTAGTTTGCTCATACACCATGATAGTCATTCAATAAAATGTCAATTGGAGACATCGTTTCTGCAATGGGATACAGACAGGGAAGGGAAGTGAGCAAATCGCAGGCAAAAAGTGAAATAGCGCAATGTGAGTAATGCAAACTTTGTGCTTTGGAGGAAGCATAAAACAACGTTAAATTATATAATTGGAGACAGAATGCAGATTTCTGTACCCTGGCACACAAATCACATCAAGATAGTATGTAGATATAGCAAATTATTTAGAAAACAAATGGAATGTCACTGTTTCTTGCAAATGGTATAGGGTATGATTGCAATGTTTTTTTTACTGCATTGGTACAGGCCATTACTGTGACCATACCTAATGTACTGTGTGCAGATGTAATTCCCTGAAGTGAAAAACCAATGACTTTGGAATGTTTTCAAAGATTTTCCTCTTTACTCAAAATTAGGATGAAAGTATTATGATATGCACAATTACTCGTTTAGGCCTTGGAATGAGAAATATTCTTCATGTCCATATGAAGTTTTGAGCTAGTGAATACCTGCTGAATATTTTATCTTGGATAGGAGAATAAAACTGGGGAGGTCATTTAAGAATAAGACGCATTCATTAATATACAAACATTGTAAAGATACTAAACGTTGCATTTGAAAATTATACTGGCACATTTGAATACATATTCAAATCTAATGGGACTCCTTGTTACGAAAGAAATGACATTGTGTACGACAGCAACGATGATGTCCCTACATGGAACATGGAATGTAAGGAATTCATACAGTTCTATCATTGTTCAAAGAGACCTCATTAGGTCCACTTTGGGGCTGGACAATGTTATTGTGAGATTCAACTTAGAGAGGAGAAGGTGCAATCTTCCTGAGAAGGAGTGGCCTATTATTCCTCCTCCCAGTAATATCTGTGAGCTGAAAAGTCCTCAGTCATCTTTACCACTCATGCCGGATTTCTGATGAAGATTCATTGGAATCTGCCCACTTCCTCAAGGAAAGGGAATTGAGCCCAATCCAACTGTTCTGGGAAGTAATCCCACAGACAGCAGCTTGTAAGAGAAGAATAACTTCATGTTTGAATGATAACCCGAATGATAGATCAGTGAGCCTGATAACATTGTTGCATAAGTTGTTGAACAGAATTGACTGTGATGTGGATTTACACGCATATTTAAATGCAACGACAGATTAGGAATACTCATCATGGCTTTTTGTATGAGAAATCATGTCTAACAAACTCGATTAGCTTTTGAAGAGGTGAAAAAGAAGATAGATGATGGCAGTGTGGGAGATGTTATTCATGTAGACTTCAGCTCGGTGTTCGACAGGATCCCATCTGTCAGACACGTTAGTAATGTTAGATTTAAAATGGATCCAAGCTGAGCTGGCCATTTGACAAAAATATTAGATTGAAGACAGGAGTGGTTCGCACAGGATTGCTTTCCAGACTGGAACCCTGTGACCAGTGTTGTACCACAGGTGCTGAGTTCACTACTTTTTGTCATTTATACAAATGATTTGAATGTGAACATTTGCCTGTTTAGTATGTTTGCAGGTGAAATGACATTCGAGGAAAAGTGGTCCAGTAATGTTTACCTCAGTGTAGAATGTGACTTTGATCATATGGGCCAATAGGCTAAGAAGTGACAAATCGTGTTTAGTTTAGACAAATGTGAAGTGTTGCATTTTGGGAAGTAAAAACGGGGCAGAGCTTGCACAATATAAGGTTGTGCCCTGGGGAGTGTTGGAGAACAAAAGGGTGCGGGTCATATTTCCTGGAACGTGGAATCACAGTAGACAGGGTCGTGAAGAAGGCTTTTGATATATTTGACTTCATTTGTCAGCGCATTGAGTATGCAACTTGGGAGATGACATAGAACATAGAACATAGAAGGATACAGCGCAGTACAGGCCCTTCGGCCCTCGATGTTGCGCCAACCGAATCCTACCTAACCTATACTAGCCCAATAACTTCCAAATGCCTATACAATGCCCGCTTAAATGACCATAAAGAAGGAGAGTTCACCACTGATACGGGCAGGGCATTCCATGAACTCACAACCCGCTGTGTGAAGAATCTACCCCTAACATCTGTCCTATACCTACCACCCCTTAATTTAAAGCTATGTCCCCTAGTAACACCTGACTCCATTAGCGGTAAAAGGTTCTTAGTATCTACCCTATCTAAACCCCTAATCATCTTATACACTTCTATCAGATCTCCCCTAAACCTTCTCTTCTCCAATGAGAACAGCCCCAAGTGCCTCAGCCTTTCCTCATAAGATTTTCCTACCATTCCAGGCAACATCCTGGTAAACCTCCTCTGCACTCGTTCTAAAGCTTCCACATCCTTCCTATAGTATGGCGACCAAAACTGCACACAATACTCCAGATGAGGCCTCACCAGAGTCTTATACAACTGCAACATGACCTCAGGACTCCGGAACTCAATTCCTCTGCCAATAAAGCCCAGTACACCATATGCCTTCCTCACAGCACTATTTACCTGGGTTGCAACTTTCAGAGATCTGTGTACATAGACACCAAGATCCCTCTGCTCATCCACACTACCAAGTAGCCTACCATTAGCCCAGTAATCCATCATCTTGTTATTCCTACCAAAGTGAACGACTTCGCACTTAGCTACATTGAATTCCATTTGCCACATTTCTGCCCAGCTCTGCAACTTATCTATATCCCGCTGTAACCTACCACTTCCTTCCTCACTATCCACAACTCCACCGACTTTTGTGTCATCCGCAAACTTGCTTACCCAGCTTTCAAGTCCTTCCTCTAGATCATTTATAAAGATAACAAAAAGCAATGGTCCCAAAACAGATCCTTGTCGTACACCGCTAGTAACTGCTCTCCAAGATGAACATAATCCATCAACTACTACCCTCTGTCTCCTTCCAGCCAGCCAATTCCTAATCCAAACCTCTAATGTATCCTCAATGCCATACCTCCGAAGTTTTAGCATTAGCCTACCATGGGGAACCTTATCGAACGCCTTACTAAAATCCATATACACAACATCTACTGCTTTACCCTCATCCACTTCCTTAGTCACCTTCTCAAAGAACTCAATAAGGTTTGTGAGGCACGACCTGCCCTTCACAAAACCATGCTGGCTATCCCTGATCACGTTATTCCTACCCAGATGTTCATAAATCTTATCCCTTACCATTGTCTCTAAGACTTTGCCCACCACTGAAGTCAGACTCACTGGCCTATAGTTACTAGGGCTATCCCTACTCCCTTTCTTGAACAATGGGACCACATTCGCTATCCTCCAGTCCTCTGGTACTATTCCCGTAGACAATGACGACATAAAAATCCACGCCAATGGCTCTGCTATCTCCTCCCTAGCTTCCCATAGGATCCTGGGGTAAATGCCATCAGGCCCAGGAGACTTATCTATATTCATCCTTTCCAATATTCCCAAAACCTCCTCCCTGCATATTTCCAGGGCATCCATTCTAATTATTTGTGATTCCATATTCACATCAGCAACAGTGTCCTGTTCCTGAGTGAATACTGATGAAAAGTACTGATTTAATGTCTCTCCAATCTCCTCCGCCTCCACACACAACTTCCCACTACTATCCTTGACTGGACCGATACCTACCCTAGTCATCCTTTTATTCTTGACATACCTATAGAAAGCCTTTGGGTTTTCCCTAATCCTACCAGCTAAAGACTTTTCATGTCCCCTTCTCGCTTCTCTTAGCTCCCTCTTTAAGTCCTTTCTAGCTACCTTATAACTCACAAGGGACTCCAATTCCTTACTAAACCACGGCTGCCTCACAAGGCCCTTTACACCATGCCTGACTGGTACATACCTATCGAGGACACGCAGTAGCTGCTCCTTGAACAATCCCCACATCTCATTAGTGTTCTTCTCTTGAAGCCTGTTTTTCCAATCCACACATCCTAAGTCATGCCTCACTGCATCATAATTTCCCTGCCCCCAGCTATAACTCTTGCCCTGCGGCACACGATTATCCCTCTCCATCACTAAAGTAAAAGTCACCGAGTTGTGGTCACTGTCCCCGAAGTGCTCACCTACCTCCAAGTCTAACACCTGGCCTGGTTCATTACCTAGAACCAAATCCAATATAGCCTCCCCTCTTGTTGGCCTGTCGACATATTGTGTCAGGAAACCCTCCTGCACACATTGTACAAACACCGACCCATCTAACGACCTCGAGCTATAGCTCTCCCAGTCAATATCTGGGAAGTTAAAGTCCCCCATAACAACCACCCTGCTACCTTCACTCTTTTCCTGAATCATCCTCGCAATATTATCCTCTACTTCTCTAGGACTATTAGGAGGCCTGTAGAAAACACCTAACAGGGTGACCTCACCTTTCCTATTTCTAACCTCAGCCCAAACTACCTCAGATGGCAAGTCCTCTTCCATCGTCCATTCCACTGCTGTGATACTGTCTTTGACAAGTAATGCCACGCCTCCCCCTTTTTTACCCCCATGTCTGATCCTACTAAAACATTTGAACCCTGGAACGTGCAACAGCCATTCTTGTCCCTGTTCTACCCACGTCTCTGTAATGGCCACAACATCGAAGTCCCAGGTACCAACCCACGCTGCAAGCTCACCTACCTTATTCCTTATACTTCTGGCATTGAAGTATACACACTTCAATCCACCTTTCTGTTTACAGGCACCCTCCTTAGAGATCGCTGCATTATTCCTAACCTCCCTGCACTCAAGGTCCTGTACCCTAAAGCTACAGTCCTGGTTCCCATGCCCCCGCGGAGTTAGTTTAAACCCTCCCAAAGAGCACTAGCAAACCTCCCCCCAAGGATACTGGTGCCCCTCAGGTTCAGGTGTAGCCCATCCTTTTTATAGAGGTCCCACCTTCCCAGAAAGGACCCCAGTTGTCCAGAAACCGGAATCCCTCCCTCCTGCACCATGACGTTGCGACTGGGCAGAATGTTGATTTGGCACATTTAGAATAATGTGTTTAATTTGGTTCTCACTGCTATCGAAAAGAAGTTGTTCAACTTGACAAAGCGCATAAAAGATTTACAAGGAAATTGCTGGAAAAGGAGTGATTGACTTTCAGGAAGACGCTGCGCAGCTGGGGCTTTTTGTTTCACATTGGAGCATCAGAGGCCAGGGCGTAACATTATAGTGGCTTATAAAATCATGCGGGGGCTAGATAGCCTGAATAGCCAAGGTATTTTTCCCAGGATAGTGGAGCCCAAAACCAAAGAAATAATATTTAAGGTGAGAGGACAAAGATACAAACGGGACAGAATTTCCATCACAGTGTGGTGGTGTGTGTGTGTGGAACTGGCTAACAGAGAAGTTGATGGAGGATGGTAACGTTACAAATTAAAAAAGCATTAAGATGTTCATATTAATAGGAAGGAGTTGGAGGAATATCGGTCCAATTTTGTCCAATTGGACGTGATTTGATTGGGATGACTGGTCAATGTGGACGAGGTTCCGTGCTGTATGACTCTGTAAGAGAGTTGAGGAGAAAAAACTGTGAGGACCTTTTGAGCGGGAATTCTCTTCTTCAGATGTTTGTGGTGCCTCTCTGTTTACATTTCTTCAATGTGCTCTTTAATTAATTGACAGAGAAGTGAGTCAGTGATAATGAGACACAGGCAGGAAAGTGAGGCCGAGACCACAACTTGATCACCCATAAACTAACTGATTAGTGGAGTTGGTTCGAAATGTCCAGTGACACACTCCTGCTCCTCAGTCCCATGTAACTATATTCCATTCAGCCCCTCAAATCTGCTAGACAGGAGCCAATGCAGGTGACGTTCTCCATAACACTGTGCACAGAAATAAGGAAGTTCATTCAGTAACCTTTCAGTGATCTATCTCTCCTGACTCTGTAGAAGAATGAATTCCTGTCATTCGTTGCCCTCCTTTTGAAGAAATCACTCCCTACTCCTACACCTTTCGGGCGGCACGGTGGCACAGTGGCTAGCACTGCTGCCTCGCATCGCCAGAGTTCCTGAGCCGTTTCAATCCCCGCCTCAGGCAACTGTCTGCGTAGAGTTTGCACGTTCTCAACGTGGCTGCGTGGATTTCCTCTGGGTGCTCCGGAGTCCTCCCACAGCCCAAAAATGTGCAGGTTAGGTGAATTGCTAAATTGCCCATAGAGTTAGGTGAAGGGGTAAATGTAGGGCAATAGGTCTTGGTTGCTTGCTCTTTGGATGGTCGGTGTGGACCTGTTGGGCCGAAGGGCCTGTTTTGACACTGTAATTAATCTGTACCATGGTCTATTGATGGAGAGCATTCAATCCTGTGTTGTTAAATGGTCGCTAACACTCATGTGGAGGCACTGTCAGACGCTGCACATTTCCACAGAAACTGAAGGAGTTCAATCAGTTCCTCAGTTTGTCTTCACAAGCATGTGGAGAAGCCCGTTAGCTCATCAAAACTATGGGGGAAGAAGAGGGATAACCAATTCAGTTCCTCCCACCTGTTACACAAGATGACAGGAAGTCTGCTCCCTTTAACCCGTCACTTACACAGGATCATTAAGAGGGCGCTTGAAACTCGAAACATTTACAAAGGAACAAGAAGAGGTCATTCCGCTCCTCAATACACTATCACAGGAATAAGAAGGTGTCAGAGATGCTTCAACTTCAGAAACAAATGGAACAGGAACTGCGCTGATGGACTGTTCCCTGCTGTTCCTCGTGGCTTCGTTACTCATAGTACATACACGTTACTTCAACATCCTTTTCTGGCACTGGGAATGCAGCTCTTTTTGTTAACCAGTCTCAGAAGCACCTTCCATCGCTGAGAGAGCAGAACCATGTTCTCTCTGGGGAACGGCTGACTGCTTCAGAATTAAAGCAATGTGTTTGCTGACAGAGTTGCAAACAATGCAATGATGAGTACAGTGTCACATAGTTACTGTGCAATAAAATGTCCAGGGTTCTTTGAGAGACTGCATCTCTCTGTCAATCGATATGAGATCTCTGTGCAGGCAGTGTGGAATTTCTCCCCTTCTATGGCTGTTTGGGACATACTGAGTGTGTCTTCATAAATCAAAAGTTTCAACTTCTTACTCTCTCACAGCGCTAAAGATTAAACACATAGCTGCTTCACTCTCTTCTCACGCTAACATCACTCCAGAGTTTAGTCTGGTAAAACTCCTTTGCACTCTCTCGTTGACATAAGAGATCATTATTTACTAAGCAGACCAAATCTGCACACAATATCCCAAATACTCTCTCAACAAAACACTACTACTGAGTAAGACATATTTACTCTGATACCTTAATCATTTTTGCAATACGGACCACATATCATTTACAGTTATAATTCCTTAAGCCCTGCATGAATCCTGCTACTGAATTACAACCGAGGTGCTTTTTAACAACAGCACTTCGCAAGCTCTCCCTGTTGAAAAAGCATAAATTTGAATCATTCTGTATGTTGTTCAAATCTGATTTGTTATAATCCTTATGCACATGTATTATTCAAGCATTGGCCATTCTGATACCCCACAATCCTTCCCTCCAGAGGAAAAAAAATACTGTCTTCATTTTGTCCATTACCCAATTTTTATCCGCGTGGTATGTATTCCATTCCTACCTACCCATGGAGTCTAACGTTCTCCACTCACCCGTATTCAACCATGCCAAATCTCTTCTGTAAATTCAAATAAAACTTCACTCCCACTTGGTCTCAATTGTCGACGTCACAACGGACATTCTCCCCAAAACTGCAGGAGGTGTATTAAAGATCGTTTCCCTTTCCTGAATTTCGGCCGACCCTACAAAATCATATCATTGTTCATAGGACATAGAACATAGAAAAATACAGCGCAGTACAGGCCCTTCGGCCCTCAATGTTGCGCCGACCGAATCCTACCTAACCTATACTAGCCCAATAACTTCCAAATGCTTATCCAATGCCCGCTGAAATGACCATAAAGAGGGAGAGTTCACCACTGCTACTGGCAGGGCATTCCATGAACTCACAACCCGCTGTGTAAAGAATCTACCCCTAACATCTGTCCTATACCTTCCACCCCTTAATTTAAAGCTGTGTCCCCTTGTAACAGCTGACTCCATTAGCGGTAAAAGGTTCTCAGTGTCTACCCTATCTAAACCCCTAATCATCTTGTACACCTCTATCAAATCTCCCCTAAACCTTCTTTTCTCCAATGAGAACAGCCCCAAGTGCCTCAGTCTTTCCTCATACGATTTTCCTACCATACCAGGCAACATCCTGGTAAACCTCCTCTGCACTCGTTCCAATGCCTCCACATCCTTCCTATAGTATGGCGACCAAAACTGCACACAATACTCCAGATGAGGCCGCACCAGAGTCCTGATGAAGGGCTTATGCTCGAAACGTCGAATTCTCTATTCCTGAGATGCTGCCTGGCCTGCTGTGCTTTGACCAGCAACACATTTGCAGCTGTGATCTCCAGCATCTGCAGACCTCATTTTTAACTCGCACCAGAGTCTTATACAACTGCAACATGACCTCAGGACTCCGGAACTCAATTCCTCTGCCAATAAAGCCCAGTACACCATATGCCTTCCTCACAGCACTATTTACCTGCGTGGCAACTTTCAGAGATCTGTGTACATGGACACCAAGATCCCTCTGCTCATCCACACTACCAAGTAGCCTACCATTAGCCCAGTAATCCATCTTCTTTTTACTCCTACCAAACTTAGCTACATTGAATTCCATTTGCCACCTTTCTGCCCAGCTTTGCAACTTGTCTATATCCCGCTGTAACCTGCCACATCCTTCCTCACTATCCACAACTCCACCGACTTTTGTGTCATCCGCAAACTTAATCACCCAGCTTTCAAGCCCCTCCTCTAGATCATTTATAAAGATAACAAAAAGCAATGGTCCCAAAACGGATCCTTGAGGTACACCGCTAGTAACTGCACTCCAAGATGAACCTATACCATCAACTACTACCCTCTGTCTCCTTCCAGCCATCAAATTTCTAATCCAAACCTCTAATGCAACCTCAATGCCATACCACCGTAGTTTTTGCATTAGCCTACCATGGGGTACCTTATCGAACGCCTTACTAAAATCCATATACACAACATCTACTGCTTTACCCTCATCCACCTCCTTAGTCACCTGCTCAAAGAACTCAATAAGGTTTGTGAGGCACGACCTGCCCTTCACAAAACCATGCTGACTATCCTTGATCACGTTATTCCTATCCAGATGTTCATAAATCTTATCCCTTACAATTCTCTCTAAGACTTTGCCCACCACAGAAGTCAGACTAACTGGCCTATAGTTACTCGGGCTATCCCTACTCCCCTTCTTGAACAAGGGGACCACATTCGCTATCCTCCAGTCTTCTGGTACTGTTCCCGTTGACAATGACAACATAAAAATCCAGGCCAATGGCTCTGCTATCTCCTCCCTAGCTTCCCAGAGGATCCTAGGATAAATGCCATCAGGCCTAGGAGACTTATCTATTTTCATCCTTTCCACTATTCCCAAAACCTCTTCCCTATATACTTCAATGCCATCCATTCTAATCACTTGTGACTCAATATTCACACCAGCAACAGTGTCCTGTTCCTGAGTGAATACTGACGAAAAGTGTTGATTTAGTGTCTCTCCAATCTCCTCCGCCTCCACGCACAACTTCCCACTACTATCCTTGACTGGACCGATACCTACCCTAGTCATCCTTTTATTCCTGACATACCTATAGAAAGCCTTTGGATTTTCCCTAATCCTACCAGCTAAGGACTTTTCATGTCCCCTTCTCGCTGCTCTTAGCTCTCTCTTTAGATCCTTCCTGGCTACCTTGTAACTCTCAATCGCCCCAACTGAACCTTCACGCCTCATCTTTACATATGCCGCCTTCTTCCCTTTCACAAGGGATTCCAATTCCTTATTAAACCACGGCTCCCTCACAAGACCCTTAACTCCATGCCTGACTGGTACATACTGATCAAGGACACTCAGTAGCTGTTCCTTGAACAATCTCCACATATCATTAGTATTCTTCTCTTGAAGCCTGTTTTTCCAATCCACACATCCTAAGTCATGCCTCACCGCATCATAATTTCCCTGTCCCCAGCTAGAACTCTTGCCCTGCAGTGCACTCTTATCCCTCTCCATCACTAAAGTAAAAGTCACCGAGATGTGGCCACTGTCCCCGAAGTGCTCACCTACCTCCAAGTCTAACACCAGGCCTGGTTCATTACCTAGAACCAAATCCAGTATAGCCTCACCTCTTGTTGGCCTGTCTACATATTGTGTCAGGAAACCCTCCTGCACACATTGGACAAACACCAACCCATCTAACGACCTCGAGCTATAGCTTTCCCAGTCAATATCTGGGAAGTTAAAGTCCCCCATAACAACCACCCTGCTACTTTCACTCTTCTCCTGAATCATCCTCGCAATACTATCCTCTATTTCTCTCGGACTAATAGGAGGCCTGTAGAAAACACCTAACAGGGTGACCTCACCTTTCCTATTTCTAACCTCAGCCCAAACTACCTCAGATGGCAAGTCTTCCTCCATCGTCCTTTCCACTGCTGTAATACTATCCTTGACAAGTAATGCCACACCTCCCCCTCTTTTACCCCCATGTCTGACCCTACTAAAACATTTAAACCCTGGAATATGCAACAGCCATTCTTGCCCCTGTTCTACCCACGTCTCTGTAATGGCCACAACATCGAAGTCCCAGGTACCAACCCACGCTGCAAGTTCACCTACCTTATTTCTTATATTTCTGGCATTGAAGTATACACACTTCAAGCCACCCTTCTGTTTACAGGCACCCTCCTTCGAGATTGCTGCCTTGTTCATAACCTCCCTACACTCAAGGTCCTGTACCCTAAAGCTACAGTCCAGGTTCCCATGCCCCGGCGGAGTTAGTTTAAACCCTCTCAAAGTATCTAGTTATCACATTCCTATGAGAAGTTCCAATATTTTTCTCACAGTTGACATAAAACTATTTCGTTTTCTGTTTTCACTCTTTGTCCTGTTTAAAATACTTGCATTCACATGACCTGCTTTCCAGCCTGCAGGTTCCTTTCCAGAATCTAACCACTTTTGAAGAATACTCAGCAATTCCGTTACTCTCTCTCTTGTTACCTCCTCAATACTCTGGGAGAAAGCTCATCAGATGCAGCAGCTCATCAAGCTTCAATTAAATTGACTTTTCAAAAAATTATGCTTCATTAATTCCAATTTCCAGCAGTTCCTCATTTTCACCAGTCTACCTGTTCTCTAGCATTTCTGGAAGTTAATTTCTGCACGTTTCTTGGGGGAGATCATTCCTCTAAGTGGGCTATGGCTTCGTCAACTACTGATGTATCAGTGAACTGCACTCTGGAGATTATGGATATGTCAACCAGTCCTGCCTGGAAATTTCCAGAATCAATCCAGTTCACTTAATGCTGAGTGACAGCACAGTCCTGTCCCTGGTGTAAGGCTATAAGTTGTACTGAATGAGGAGACACAGCTCAGTGCCCACCTCGCTTTTGGAACAAGCTGTTTTCACACTTAAAGGGATCCAGCTTTGAAAAATGTCACTGGAAATCTCAGGGAGGATAGTGCAATGACCTTCTCCTCCTTGTATCCTGACCTTCCCTTCTGTGCAGTCTCTGCTCAATTGTTTACCGTGCACCCACACATACTGTCAATGCAGTACCCATATCTCATCAAGAGAGGGGTCACCAGAATTTCGGATAACCTTGAGTGAACGCAGCAGCTGATGACACAAAGCAGAGAAAAGCATCCACAGCACCTCCACTGACTTTCCAATGACAGGAGCAAGTCGATTCTCCATACAAATCGTGCACCCATTCAGTGTTGAAAATGCCTCAGTTTTACTTGCTGGCTGAGAAAGTCGTTACATTTCTGCACAATAACACTTCCTCGGACCAAAGAAGAAGTTGACAATTCACATTAACTTATCTGAATCTAAGCAAATATAATGGCAGCACCAGTTTTGCCAATGATTTTTATCAAAATACCCAGAGAAGAGAGATAGAGGGAACAAAACTCACTTTAAGCAGGACATACCTAAATGGACGTGAACACGAGAAAATCAGAAAAGTTAGAACAAACTCCCGTTTTATTTTACTTCCAATTCATCCCTTTTACCCCTTTTCCTTTCTTTCTCCCCCTTCTCTTTCTGGGCATTCAAACCATACACCCGACTACCCCGTCCCTCCCATCCCAAGCCCAACCATCCCTGATACCAAAACATATAACATTATTTCCCAGTTGCTTTCTGTTGAGATGAGAGGTACATTTTCTGAACTCGAAATTTATCTTTTTTTTTTCTCCCGCCAGAGGCTCCATGCCTGCTGAGATCCCCCAACATTTTCAGATAGTGGAGAATTTAATTTCAGAGATCCGGCATTCACAGCTTTTTGGTTTATTTCGACTTTAATAATTTTGTTTTCCGAGTTGCCGTCATCACTAGCAAGTGCATCATTTGCATACATCATTAATTGCCCATGATTGCGAGGCCATTTTGAAGACAAAATGGAGCCAAAAATATTGTTATGGGTCTGAAGTCACACTACGTACAGATTAGGTATGAATGTTAAGTTTCTTTACCAAAGACTATCAGTGAAATAATAAAATAAATCCTGATGCTTTATCGTTTCCATGAGTGAAATTAGATTTCATTTGAATATTTGCCATTCGAATTTAAGTGGTTAGACAACAACGCGAACCATAAAGTCTGGAGTTAACAGAAGGGAAGATGACGGCTAATTCAGCAGTAGCACTGAGTCTGAACTGAAGAATGGTGATAGTATAGTTGTGGAAGTAGGCGGGTTTGATGTCAGAGAGAATACACCGATATAAAACAGTACAGCGTGAAAAGCAGATGCAAGGCTCTGAACAATTCTGTTCTTTCTTAGATGATTATGATTGAGGAGTCGTACATCATGGAAATGAAGTGAAGTTTGTGACTGAAACTGAAGATTGCAGTTTTTGTCTTTGGTAAATATACAGAACAGAAATAGCAATAACATTAACCCCAGATTTGGCAAGAACGCTGGGAAGAGAACTTCTCTCCTCTATAATCGCCCATCTACCTTGACCTCCGCGCTCCTGTTGATAAATCGTGGTGCAATTTCTCCTTACTTGCAATGCTCACGATAAAATCTTTTCCTCTCTGTAACTTCTGCTCCAGATGTGGGCCATGTTCCTGTCCAGATTACTGTCAGTACAGCTCCCATACCCCACCCAGGGTTAGCTCACTCTAATCGTCTGTTCTCACTGAATTCCTTGATTCACAAGACGACTTCAAGGAAAGGAACCATTTACTTTCCAATAACAGAACGCTTGAAATAGGAAAAGCAGTAGGCTTTTCTGTCGGTCAAACCTGCCCTGTCATTATTTAAGAATGTGGCTGATCTATTTCAAGGTTCAACTCCACTTTTCTGCCAATGCCTAGCATCCCCCAACTCACCGATATGTCAAAAACCTATATACCCTATCTGTAAAAACTTTCAGTGATCAAACTGCCACAATTCTTTGTGTAAGGGAATTACAGACATTCACTAACGTCTGATAGAAAACGTTTCTCTGCATCACAATGTGAATTCAACATCGCTTATTCTTTATCTATGTCCCTGAATTTGAGACTCCGTTTCGGGGGTAGAATTGCATTCTCAACATCTACCTTCGCATGCCCCGTCTGTGTTTAGTACACTTCAGTATTATTACCCCTCGTTCACTTCAAGTACAAAGAATAAATGCCGAAACATTTTAGATGTATCAGATAAATTAACACTTTCATTCCAAGAATAGACCTAATGACTCAATCAAGGTACTTGGTGCACCAGCGTACTTACTTTATGATTCTTATGCAGGAACACCCCAATCCCGTAGTACTGCACTTCCCTTTGGGATCTCCTGCATTCAGTGACGGCCTGCCATTTTGCTCTAATGGTCAACATGCACGAGCTCATAATTATTTGTCACCGTAAACTTTACTGGGCAAGTATTCGCTCTCTCACTGACATTATAAATATAACCTTTCAGATTCTTTTCATCCTTAGTGCAATGTGGTCACTCTGAAACCATTTAGTCCAAAACCTTGTGTCAGCTGCTGCTGAAATGTATACCCTTGGTCTTCTCAGTTTAAAAGAAACCTTGTTCCTCTTGTTAGATACAGTTCAAGAACTTCCGTCCGATTTCCATCCTGCTTATTTTCTTGAATATATGTTCCTGCAGTCTGTCGGAGATGTTACGAGGTCACCAGAGAGCAGCAGATAAAGTCAGGATATGTGAGTATACTGTATAAGTTACTAACTTTAGGTCTGGTCTTCTTCAGTTCCTGGAGTCTGTCGGAGATGATACAATGTCACCTGGGAGTAGCTGAGTCTCTTGTGATACGTGAGCATACTGTAGAAATTGCTTCCTTTTAGGTTCGGTGATCGCTATTTGCTGGCGTCGTTCGGAGAATGCGCAAGATTACAGATTTGTGCAGCTTCTTTATCCGAAACACTACTCGGATAGTATCACACACCTTTCCTCCACCTCAAGACGAAATAAACATTCTGTGCGCCAGTTGGGAAGGTGGTGTGTCTTTACTTTCATTTTCCATTTTTTTTCATCGGTCTATTTGGGAACTTAGATCAGTGGGATTGGAGGTTCTGGCAGTTGAATGTTCCTTTTGCAGTACGTGGGATGTAATGGTCACCTATATTGTTTCTGCTGACTTCACTTGTGGGACGTCCAACCAACTCCAGCTCAATGAGGGAGCTGGATTGAGAGTTCGATGTAGATTGGATCATGCGGGAGGCTGAGACAAGTATTGAGATGAGTTAAAGGGGGATAGCTAATCCACAGCCACGCGAATGAAGTAGAGGGGTCAGGAGTAGGAAAGGGAATTGGCAGCGTGTGCAAAAATCACCTGTGGTGGTTCCCCTCAACAAGTAAACCGTGTTGATACTGTGGGTCTAGGGGATTTACCAAGGGTAAGCAATGGGGCACAGGCATCTGCCACAGAGTCTGTCTTTGCTGCTCAGACGGGAAGGGGAAGAGGAATGGAGCTTGAGTCATTGGGGTCTGAATAGTTAGGGAGACTGTGGGAATGATGGAGACTCATGTTCAGTTTATTGCCTCCCCGGTGCCAGGGTTTGTGATGTCTCTGATCCTGTTTTTGGAATCCTTGAGGAGGAGAGGGAGCAAGCCCAAGTCGTGGTACATATTTACAACTCCGATGTAGGTCGGAAGAAAGGTGGGAATCGCAGGCAGAAATTCAGGAAGCTAGTGTGGAACGTTAGAGCTAGAACAGAAAGAGGTATTATCACTGGTTTGTTGCCCTTATCACCTGCCAGTGAGGTGTAGAACGGGTTTAAAGCAGAGCTGAACATGTGGCAGCCGGAATGTTGAAGAACTGAGGGACTTTTTATTCTTGCATAATTGGAGCTCTGTCTGGAAAATGTGGCACCTCTACAAACAACGTGGATTTCACATGGACCAGAGGGGTACAAATATTCTGGGAGTAGGGGGTTGAGTTGGTAATGTTCATCGGGGGAAGGAGTTAAACTAATGCAGCAGGGAAATGGGAATCTGAACTGTAGTTCCAGTGAACAGGCGTTTGAGGGTAGTCAAATCAGGGATTGGATTACAAGGTCGTGAGAGTGCACCGGCAATGAGGATTTTGATGTGAAATGTGTGTACTTAAATGCAAGGAGCATCCAGAGTACGGTCGGTAAACTTGCAGCAGGGATTGATCCCGGGGATTTCGATGTTGTGGCCACTTCAGAGACATAGTTAGAGAATGGAGAGAATGACTGTGATAGATTCTGGGATTTAGACGTTTCAGTAAGAACAGAGAAGATGCTAAAAGGGGTGTGCTTGGACTGGGGTTGGCATTGTTAATTAAAGGTGGTATTACAGCAGCTGAGATAACGTTTGAGGACTCATCGACTGAGGTAGTTTAGGTTGAGGTTAGAAACAGGGAAGGAGAGGTCACCATGCTGGGAGTTTTCTACCGGTCTCGGAATTGTTCTAGTGATGTAGAGGAAAGAATAACAAAGATGATTCGCGATAGGAATGGTAGTAACAGAGTAATTTTTTATGATGGACTTTAACTTTCCAAATATTGAATGGGAATAATAGTTCAAGTAGGTAAGTTTCTGTTCAATGCACGGAGGAGGACATTCTGACACAGTATGGAGACAGGAAAACAAGGGCCGATGCCATACTGGAATTGGTAGTGGGTAATGAACGCGGCCACATGTTAGTTTTAGAGGTAGTGAGCACTTTGGCGATCGTGATCACAATTCGGTTATGTGTGCAATAGCAATGGGCAGGACGGGTGTATACTGCAGGGCAAGAGGGATAACTGGGGGAGGCAATTATGATGCGATTGGCAAGGTTTAACATGCATAGGATGGGGGAGGAAACTGCAGGGGATGGACACACATTAAATGTGGACCTTGTTGAAGGAGTTGTTACTGCGAGTCCTTGATAAGTCTACACCTATCAGTCATGGTTTACTAAAGAAGTTGAAGCTCTTGTACAGAGAGAGAAAAAGGCTAATGGCAGGACAAGGTATGAAGTGTCATTAGGGGGCTTGAGAGTTATACGTTCGCCAGGAAAGACCCACAGAGACTGCTAAGAAGAATCAGGAGAGTATATGAGAAATTGCTACTGGATAAGGTCAAGGAAAGCTCTCAGGCTATTGATAGGAATATCAGGAATTAAAGAATGACTGGAGGAAGATTAGGCCAATCCAAGATTGTAGTGGGTGGGTGACCGTGGAAACTGAGGACATGGGGAAGTGTTGAATGAAGACTTTTTATCAGTGTTCACATTGGAAAAGGGAAATGTTAGTGAGAATATGGAGATGCAGTCTAATAGATTAGATGAGATTGTGTATGACAAAGAGGAGGTTTTCGCAATTTTGAAAAATCTGAAAATAGGTAAGTCTCCTGGGATGGATGGGGTTTACGCTCGGTTTCTCTGGAAAGCAGACGCAAGATTGCAGAGCCTTATCCTTTGACCTTTATGTCATCAGTGGCGACTGGAGTAGTGTCAGGAGATTGGAGGGCAGCAAATGCTGTTATGGTGTTTAAGAAGGGGAGTCGGGATAAACTTGATAATGAAAGGCCAGTGAGACTTCCTTCGGTTCTGGGTAAGTTGTTGGAAAATATTGTGAGAGATAAAATTTATATCATCTTGAAAGAAGTAATTTGATAAAGGATAGTCAACACGGTTTTGAGAAGGGTAGTTCGTGCCTCAATAACCTTATTGAGTTTTTCAAGAATGTGACAAAACATGTGAATGAAGGCAAAGCGGCTGACGTGGGCATACTAACCTCAGTGAGGCATTTGATAAGTTTCCGATCAGTAGTCTATTGCACAAATACAGAGTTTCGAGATTGAAGGTGATTTGGCAGTTTGAGTCAGAATTTGGCTAGCTGGAAGAAGACAGCGGGTGGTAATTGATTGAAAATGTTCATCCTGAAGATCAGTTATCAGTGGTGTGCCGCAAGGATCTGTTTTTGGCTCTCTTCTGTTTGTCAGTTTTGTAAATGACATGGATGTGAACATAGAAGGATGGGTTAGTAAATTTTCTGATGACACTCAGGTAGGCAGAGTTGTGGATATTGCCGACGGATGTTATGGGAAACGGAACGACATAGATAAGATGCAGAGCTGGGCTGAGAAGTGGCAAATAAAGTTTAACACAGAAAAGTGCGAGCGAGTTCACTTCCGTAGTAACAGGAATACAGAGTCCTCGTGTAATGATAGAATTCTTGACAGTACATATGAACAGAAAGATAACTTTGTCCAAGTACATAAATCGTTGAAACTTTCCACCCAGGCTGATAGGGTTGTCAAAAAGGCATCCGGTGTGTTGGCTTTCATTGGTAGGGTGAGTGGTTTCGGAACCGACAGGTCATGTTTCAGGTGTACAAGACACTGGTAAGGCCGAACATGGAGTATTTGTACATTTCTGGCCACGACAATATAGGAATGACGTGGAAGCTTTGGAAAGGACTCAGAGGAGATTTCCTCATGTGTTGCCTTGAATGGAAGTAATGTTTGACGAGGAAAGGCTGAGCGAACTGAAACTGATTTCGTTGGATAGAAGAAGGTTGAGACATGATTCCATCGAGACGTATAACATAATCCAAGGTTGAGGTTGGGTGGACAGTGAGATACTCTTTCCTCGGTGAAGGCCAGACAGCCAGAAACAGGCATAAAATTTGAGGAGTGATAGATTTAGATCCGATACAATGGGCAGTTTCTTTACTCAGACAGTAGTATCGGCATGGAACGGCCTGCCTGCAAAAATAGTAAACTCCCTGACGTTTAAATAGGCATTGGACATATATACGGACAACAATGGAACGGTGTATGTTCGATGGGTGTCAGATTAAATTGACAGGTCAGCACGTCTTTGAGGGCAGAAGAACCTCTAGTGTTCTGTAACGTTCTCTGTTTTATATTCTATGTTCTATGATATATAATCCGTGACGTCCCCTGTGAAGAACAATGTGAAATATTTTAGTTAATTCTCTGCCTGCTCCCTGAAATCAACTCCCCATTTCCATCCTCCGGCTGTCCCACTTATGATATCCTGACTTTTTTCCAAAGTTTACACGTATATTGTATTTTGTTTAATTCTGTATGGAAACGCTCTTGCAGCTGATTTATATATTTCTTGTCAATTTTGTGCTGTTCCTTTTCATTTAGCTCTGTATTACCTGTTTCTGGTTCCGAAAATAAACATCCCAAATTCGGCCGACACTATTGCTTGCCAATCTGAATTCTTTCATATGTGATTGGTTTGTATCCTTGACAGCTTTTGTGCACCATGACTGGTTCATCTTTTTCTCGAGTCTTTCTTTTTGCACTAGTCAATCATTGCTGCGTGTTATGAAATAGCTGCTTAAAAAGTAGCCCCAACACATCCACTGACATTCGCCTCTGTCTATTTTCGCACACTATTTAGACCAGAGAATCGACAGAATTTTGCAATTGAAATGGCTGTTTCATTCTAATCGTTCAGGGAGAACCTTCATTCTCCCAGCTTCTCTTGGTCTGTCATTTCTGTTTTTCCATTTCCTGGAACGACAGACAAAAGGCAGAAAGAGAAAATAAAGCAAGGGGCAGGAGGAACCAAGACAGAGTGAAAAATGAGACACCGGGAGAAAAAGTGTCAGACAGAGATAACGATGAATATTAAACAGGAGACAACTGTAGAAGTGTGACAGACAGGTGAAGCGATATAAGTGAGATTGACAGAAAAAAAAAATGAAATAGTTCGAGACTTGGAGAGAATAAAGGAGGGAAATATGGAAGGAACGCTGATGAAATAGAAAGTCGTAAAGATGGGGGAGAGAATATTTAAGAGAAAGGGACAGGAAGAGAATAAATGTGAAAACAAGGATAAGAAGTGTCATGGAGTCATTGGGATGTACAGCATGGAAACAGACCCTTCGGTCCAACCCGTCTATGCCGACCAGATATCCCAACCCAATCTCATCCCACCTGCCAGCACGTGGCCCATATCCCTTCACACCCTTCCGATTCATACTCCCATCCAAATGCCTTTTAAATAATGAAATTGCACCAGCCTCCATCAATTACTCTGGCAGCTCATTCCAAACACGCTTCACCCTCTGTGTGAAAAGTTGCCTGTTTGGTTTCTTTTATATCTTTCCCTTCCCACCCTAAACCTGTGCCATCTTGTTCTGGACTCCCCAATCCCAGGGAAATAACTTCGCCTATTTATCCTATCCATGCCCCTCATCATTTTGCAAACCTCTGTGAGGTCTCCACTCAGCCTCCGACACTCCTGGGGAAAACAGCCCCAGCCTGTTCAGTCTCTCCTTATAGCACAAATCCTCCAACGCTGGCAACATCCTGGCAAATTAATTCTGAACTCCTTCAAGTTTCACAACATCTTTTCGATAGGAAGGAGACCAGAACTGCATGCAACATTCCAACAATGTCCTGCACAGCACCAAGATGACCTCCCATATCCTGTTCTCTATACTATGACGAAGGGCTCTATGAAGAAGTGCTCGTGCTCAAATATTCGATTCTCTTTCTCCTTAGATGTTGCCTGACCTGCTGCACTTTTCCAGTATAAAATTTTCAGCTCGGATCTCCAGGATTTGCAGTCCTCACTTTCTCCTCGAAAATTTTAACCTACTGCGAATCCTCTTGCAAGAATGCCTTCCTTGAAGAAGCTCTCTTCCTCCCTCTACAAGGATTTCAGTGACTCCCTCTCACACTGCACACCCCAAATCATCTCCTCTGCCCAGAAGCTCTTCAGCCACATTCTCAAACAGACTTACTACCACAGCCATATCTCCTTCCTCAGCACCTGCCTAAGGAACAGACAGAGCCCGCAGGGACGCTGGACTACGTTCAAACCAATAGAATTTGGACCCAACCAGGACAACTAGTACCTACATCAAATCCGAAGCCTCGAGCAAAGGATCTCCCTCCGGAACAGCTGCTCCACGCTTGGAGCCTTGCGCTGCTACCTATATTCCCTACAATTAGACCTACCCCAC
>NW_026869345.1:0-143231 GCF_020745735.1 Hemiscyllium ocellatum
GAACCAAAACTATTGATTCATCTTTACATGGAGTAGATTATCGTGGTAACGTTCACGACACTTGTTTCCTCGAGGAGAAACAACGATGATGGAACAAATCCTTCTTAGAGTCCATCCTGACACAAAGTTTAATCAGTTATTTTCCACCTGATAGTTCCGACTTCACCCAGTTCCCTCCTTGCAGTCAAACAAAGGTAGTCTCATGATGAAAAGCACATTATCCATCTTTAATGGATTATTGCCAGGTAGAAATCTGTATTACCTTTTGAATCGATACCATCCGTGTTTAAGGTGCACATCACATTCTGCTTTACTAGTACATGCAGTCCAATGGCAAGTCAAAATTCTCCAGGGCTGTACTAACACGTTGTGAAACACACACCGTTTAGTGTCTCCAGATTCTGCAACTGTGTGACAAAAAATGTTTAATAGTGATATTCAGCACTGTTACAAAAAAGAGAGACATTTGTTTTCTCTGAATCACAGAATCATGAAATAGTTCAGCATCAAAGAGTCCCCTCAGTCTGTGAAATTGCATGGCAAAGAAAAAAACACTGATCCCACTTCCCATGAATAGGCCAAAGCATTGAGTTCAATGACGCAACAAATGCTCTTCGAAGGAACTAATGAAAGTCGTGAGTTTACCCATTTGCAATACTTTCCCAGACAGTCCATTTCAGACACCATCTACACGAGACGATGGGTGAAGTTCCCTTGAAACCTCCTGCACTTCAGCATTAAAAAGTCTGCCCCTTTGCTTTTGAGCCGTCAAACCAAGAGTACAGCTGATTTACATTCCACACTGGAATTGCCCCTCATAATTGTGTACAGTTGCATCAGATAATGTGGAGGTGCCACAGTAGGACAGGGGTGGACAAAGTTAAAAATCACACAGTATCCGAATTACAATCCAAAAGATTTACTTCAAAGCACCAGCTTTCAAAGCGCTACTCCTTTGTCAGGAAACTAGTGGGGCAGGATCATAAGACACAGAATGTACAGCAAAAGATCGCAGTGTCATGCAATTAAAACGATATATTGAGCAAACCTAGATTGCTGTTACAATTTTCAACTTTGATTGGTTCTGTTCGTTAATATGTAAGTCCCAGAACTTCTATTAAGACATATTCTCGAGATAATCTAATGTTTTATCGAAAGAAAATGTGACATCTCAGCTCAGAGAACATATTAAAGGTCTGAGGTTAGAGTATGTCTCTGTCATACTCTTGAGTCAGAGTTCTATTTCCAAAGTAGGAATTTATAAACTGATACATGGATTGATTGCCTGCAAGCTGTGAGTTTGGTGCTGGAAAAGTACAGCAAGTCAGGCAGCATCCAAGGAGCACGGGAATCGCCATTTCGAGCATAAGCCCTTCATCATGAATGAGGCTTGTGGGCTGGGAGTGCTGAGAGGTAAATAGCAGGGAAATGGGGCTGGGAGGAAGGTGGATGAGAAAGTGTCAGGTAGATGAAGTTGTGAGTGAACGTGATAGTCGGAGAGGATGGTAAAGCATACAGGTGGGAAGGAAGGTGGACAGGTCAAGTTGGTGGTGCTGTGTTGGAAGCTTGGGGCTGGGATAAGGTGGGGGAGGGAAAACGAGGAAACTGATGATGTCCACATATATCCAGTGTGGTTGCTGTGTCTCAAGGTGGAAGATGAGACGTCGAGTGGTGAGTGTTTGGTGATGGAGGAAGCCCAGCATTTACGTGTCTGTAGTGGAGTGGGAGGGAGAGTTAAAATGTTCAGCGACGGGTTGGTGAGGTTGGTTAGTGAGTGTGACCTAGAGATGTTCCCTGAAATGATCCGCAAATTGGCCTCCTCTCTCCTCAGTGGAAAGTCAACAACATTGTCTGTAACGTATACATTGGATGACGTGTGTGGAAGTACACATACATTTCTGACAGATGTGTAAGGACCCTTTATGGCTTTAGATGGAAGTGATGCGGGTGGTGACCTTGTGAAGTGCAAATCCTGCACCCACTACGGAACGTTTCAGAGAACATCTCTGTGACACCCAAACTATGCAACCCCACTGCCCCGTGGCTGAATACTTTAACATCCCCTCCCACTCCACCAAGGACTGCAGGTTCTCGGATGTCTCCACCATAATCAGCCGACACCTGAAAGAAGAACGTTTCCTGTTCCACTTTGTGACACTGCAACTGCACGGGATCAATGTAGATTTCACCATTTTCCGCATTTCCCCTCTCCTCACCTTAATCCAGTCCCAAACCTCCAACCCAGCACCGCCCTCTTGATCTGTCCATCTTCCTTCCTATCGATCTGCCCCGCTTCCTCCCGACCTCTCACTCACACTCCCACGTTCACCCACCTGTCACAATCCCAGCTACCTCTCCCAGGCCGACCCTCCCCCTGTTTATCTCTCAGACTCCCACCCAGAACTACATTCCTGGGGAAGCCTTATGCCCGAAACATCGATTATCTTGCTCCCCTGATGCTGCCTGACCTGCTGTGCATTTCCAGCATCTCACTCTCGACTCTGATCTCCAGCATCTGCAGTGCCCACTTTCTCTTGCCTGCAGGTCGTATGACTTTTCAGCAAAAACGTAATGTGACTGCAAATACATTGTGTTTTTTGCTCAAAAAGCACACAACCTGCAGGCAGTCAATGCTGACAGTCAATCCGTATAACATTTCATAAATCCTACTTTAGTTAGTTAATTACAGGAGAACTGTGCCTGCTAACAGGTAATCAAGGCCAAATGTAACAAGAAACAACGAAAATACTTTTTTATACGAAGGCACTTTGCAGATTTGCAGTAATTTCGATGAAAGGACTTTAAAACAAAAAGTCATCAGTTTGTCACTTCTGAGAGCAAAATATGAAAATCTGAAAAAGACCAAACAATAGAACAGCTCCCATGAATCAGCGAATCCTGGAATTGTCAGTTGGTTGAGGTCCCATCCTAACATTAATCAGTTAACAGAGAAGTTGGGTCGCAGGCTTGTGCTTACTTACTTGTGAGATCTAATATTTGGTACTATGTTCAATAAATTCTGAACTGTTGTTTCAGTATTTGGTTGTCTGCGAGATTTCGTAATAAGGGGCTGAATTAAAGATATTTTCTTGTGAATTGTCCACAATAAACTCATGGCTGATCTGAGGAATAAATCCATCGGCCAGCCATTTGCTCAAATTCCTTCATCCTTTATATCATTCACACACGGAAGAAAAGATGTCTCTTTTTTAAAAAGAAACATTGATCCAGCATATACTGCTGTTTACGGAAAAGATTTCAAAAAATCTACCAGCCCTTCTGCCTGAAAGTGTTTCCCACCATTTTGCCAGAACCGTTTAGTCCCAATTCTGAGACTATGCTCCCCATTTCTAGAATCTCCAGTGGAAATAATTGATATTTCTTTATTTTCTTTCTTCTGTTCATATTTGAAGACTCTGATCAGAGAAACAGGCCTAATTTGTCCATTCACTCCCGAAGTCTATGTGTCATTCCTACAATCTATAACCTACATCATGATCCCTCCAAGGACAGTACACCTTTACAAAGACGTGAATCCCAGATCTCCTCACATTACTGTCAGTGTGTGATTCTTTACTAAGAGAGTAGTTGGAGCGTGAAACGCACTGCCTTCCAATGTAGCAGATTCGCCAACTTTCAGGGAATTTAAATGATCGTTGGATATGCATGCGCAAGAGATAACCTAGTGTAGGTTATATGGGCTTCAGACTGTTTTCACTAGTCTGCGCCACATCAAGGGCTGAAGGGTCTGTAGTGCACTGAAATCTTCTATGTTCTAAGTCCTATATTCTATTTCTCCGAACAGTCCACAACTCCTCTTTATTTCTGCTACATGCTTAAACCCACCTTCCCTCCTTTTTTTGGAATGAATTTTTTTCCTGAGCCGTATCTTATTTAGTGAGACATTAAAATGTTAGGGCCTTAGAAAATGAAGAGCAACAATCAGCCATTTGGATCCTTTGCTATCTCTTCCATTCACTACAATCTTGGCTGATCAGATATTTCCACTTACTTGCTTTTTACCAAAACCCTTGTCTTCTCTCATGATTAGGAATCTGTCATCTCAGCTTTAAATAAGCACAAGCACCCGGTAATTCTTTGAGCAAGAATTTTCAAAGTTGTGCAAGATTCTCGTACTCTGTTCTGTTGTACTTCATTCTAAAATGAGCAACTTTATATTTTCACACCCACGAATCCATTTGCAAACAGTGCTCCCACTGTCAGAGCAAAGATCTTTCTACTAAGTTCCAGGCTCGATTTGTTATTGCTAATATGATGATTATAAGATAGAAGTATATCATCAGGGAATAAAGCAGCAGCCCATTGAGTCTGTATTGCCACAATACACCAATGACTACACTCGTCCTTTCCACACTCGGCTATAGCCGTGAATGCTATAGCATTGTAAGTGTTCATGCAAGCACCACCATCCACCATCTTGGTGAAATGGTTCTTCCTCGAATTCAATCAAAGCCACTTTAAAATTATGACATCTCATTATTACTTCGACTGGTGGAGACGGAGGTGGGAGGAGGAAGGTTTCCCATGAATATCAGCACAAATACTTTCTCGAAACTCTTGACAATTTTCCTCATACTCTTTTGGACCTCTATCAGGTCTTCTTTCAAAGTACTCTGCTTCACAGAAATAGCAAAAATATGCAGCTTTTATTCACTGCTAAGATGCTGCACCATAGGCAACAAGCAGGTGAATCTCCTTTGGATCGGGTATCCGACACAATCTCATCGCAGTTTAAGTGTGGTAACCAGAACGTCTTGCAATATCCCTGTTGTGACTAACCAAAGTCCTGCATTTCTCCAATTTGAAGCCCTTGCTCTTATAATCTATGGCAGAATTTAAAAAGGCAAGAATTATGTATACTTCCTTAACTATCCTACTGTGTTCTCTTTCCATTTTTAGCGACCTGCTTCGGAGCACCACAAATCCCTCTCTTTCTCCGAGTTCTCTCTTTTCTTGACATTGAGCATTCGTTTGACATTGTCCTTGATTTTCCAATTTGAATATTCTTGCGCTTCTCAGAATTATCTCCAATATGCCACTGACATGTTTACGTGACCAAATCCAACCATTACCCCCACCCTCCCAACGGCTGCAACAAGATCAGCGGCACGGTAGCTCAGTGGCTAGCACTTCTGCCTCAAAGCACCAGGGACTCGTGTTCAGTTTCAGCCTCGGAGGCCTGTCTGGTGAAGTCTGCTCATTCTTCCCATAACTGCGTGTGGTTTCCTCTGGTTTACTCCCATGATCTAATTATGTGTCTTTTAGGTGGATTGACGTTGTTAAATTGCTCCAGAGTATTCAGGAATGTTGGGTTAGCAATCGGAAATGCCAGTTTACAGGAATAGGGTCTGTGTGTGATACTCTTTGGAGTGTCAGGGTGGACTCGAATGGCATGCTTCCAAACTATAGGGATTCGATTATTTTTAAAAAAAACATCATAAACAATCAAGGAGTCAGTGCTGATCCATGCCATATGTCATCGCACAACAGGATCCTGTCAAGCAACAGCTTTCAATAACTACACTTCAATGTTGGGCATCCTACATTGAAATAAATGCAGGTTAATTTATCAGAGGGAAAAAATAAATTGATGACGGCAGACTGGTGCATTTGAACTATATGGACTGCATTAAGGCGTTTGAGAATTACTCTAATCTTCAACAGGTTAGCGAGATTAGATCTCATGGAATGCAGGGAGAAGTGGCCATTTGGATATGGAACTGGCTTGATAGTAAAACACGGAGGGTGTTGGTGGAGGGTTGCTTTCCAAATTGGAGGCTTGTGATCAGTGGTATGCTACAAGGAGGGTCGATAGGTCCACTGCTTTTGGTTACTTATATAAATGATTTCGATGTGAAAAGAGGAGATATAGTTACTGAGTTTGCAGGTGACACCAAAATTGGAGCTGATTTGGACAGTGAAGATGGCTACTTTAGAGTACAAATTAGGAGTGGCAGATGGAGTTTAATTTATATAAATGTGAGGTGCTGCATTTCAGAAAGGCAAATCAGAGAAGGACGTATTCATCTATTGGTAAGGTCCTGCAGCGTGTTGATGAACAATGAGACGTTGGAGTGCAGATTCATAGTTCCTTGAAAGTGGAGTTGCCGGGAGACAGGATATTGCAGAAGGCATTTGGTATGCTGTCCTTGTTTGGACCGAGCATTGCGTACAGGAGTGGGGAGGTCATGATGCAGCTGCACAGGACATTAGTTAGGGCACTTCTGGAATATTTTATGCAACTCTGATCTACCTCCTAGTGGAAGGATATTGGAAAACTTTAAAGTATTCAGACAAGATTTGCAAGGATGTTGCCAGTGTTGGAGGATTTGAGCTACAGTGAAAGGCTGAATAAGCTGAGGTTGTTTTTCCTGGTGCATCCGACGCTGAGGAGTGACCATGTATAGGTTTAAAATTGACGAGATATATGGTTAGGGTAAATAGACAAAATATTTTCCCTAAGATGGTGGAGTCTGGAACTAGATTACATACGTTTAAAGTGAGAGGGAAAAACATTTACAAGGGATCTCAAGGATAACTTTGTCATGCAGAGGGTAGGGGGTGTATTCAATGAGTTGCCGGGGAAGTGGTGGAGGCTAATACAATTACAACTTTTAAAAGATATCTGGATGGAAAAATGAATAGGAAATGTTAAGCGGGATATGGACCAAGTGCTGGCAAATGAGATTAGATTAGGTTAGCCTATCTGGTCCGCATGGATGAGTTGGACCAAAGAGTCTGTTTCCATGCTGTGGAACTCTATGACTTTGTGACCACATTACTTTGGATATGATGTGATAGACATTTGAAAAGGAGAAAAGCTCAATAAAATATACAGGTCACTGTGAGTCACACCATTCAGTTGCTTCATCTCACCTCTGGTACTCACCTTCTCTCGCTTTACTTTGTTATCGGAAGACACTACCATTAGTTGGAATACCTCATGGCATCACACACCACATCTCCCTCCCCTCAGTCACTATGTCGCACTCACCTGAATCATTATATCTCAAATCCCTTAATCATCACATCTCACTCACTTCAGTTAATATGTCACACTCATCTAAGTCGCTGCATTCTACTCACTTCATTTACTGCATTAGTGACCATGTCATCATTCATTACTGCACACACATCTTAATAGCTACATACCCCTCTCTTCAGTTTCAGAATCGCAGTCAATACACCTAAATGCCATGCCGCATCCCATTCCCTACGTCACGTCAAGCCATTCTTCTCAGTCAGTGTATCCGTAATCCACTCTGACACAGCACCCACTCGGCTCAGTCACAGCATCTCCCTCTCCTTCTCCAATGAAGACGACATACCTCAGGTATGTGATTCCACTACCCTCAGTCACTGCATCCTCACTGCCCTAACTCAGTGCACTCTACATCCCTCAATTTCTGCATCAGCGTGGTGGCCTTCTTGTGGTACGTGATAGTCCCTCGGCTTAAAAAAGGCCTCAGCCTCTCCTGGCCACGAGGCAATTCCAGAGTGATCTCCCAGCCTCATGAAACTCATCGACCAGCCATTAGCCCAAATTCCTTCATCCTTTACTTCACGCATGCACGGAAGAAACATTGTCTCAAATTTAATAAGAAAGACTGATCCAGCATATACTACCATTTACGGAAAATATTTCAAAACATCTACCACCTGGTTAGTGACTGGAAGTGCTTCCTAACTTTTCTCCAGAACCGTCAATCCAAATTCTGAGAATGTGCTCCTTATTTCTAGAATTTTCAATGGGAATAGTTTCTATCTTTTTCCTTCTGTTCATATCTTGAAGTCTCCGATCAGAGAAATAGACCTAATTTGTCGATTCAGTCCAGAAATGTAATCACTGAAGTCTATGTGTCATTCTATTAACCCTACATCCCTCCAAAGACGTGAATCCCAAATCTACTCACATTGCTGTCAGAGTGGTCAAACTAGGGTTTTGTATAGCTGCAAGCGTACTTATACTCAAATCCTACAGCTATAAAGGTAGTATTGCATTATCTTTCTAAGTTATTTTCTGAACTCATTTGTGATATTTTAAAGGGCCAAGTAACTGATCCCTTGAGTCAGTCTGTACATCCACTATATTTATCTTTATATTAGTCAGAAAACACCCTGATTGATCATTTCCGTTCCAAAATAGATAAACACACACTTTCTTGTATTGAAGTCAATCTACCACAGTTATTCCCATTTATTTAGTCTTTTAAAATCCTTTGCATCTCTATGCAATTTTCCAAACAGTATATTATTCTGTGTAACTTTATGTCATAAGAAAACTCGGATGCGATCCTGTCATCCAAGTTGTTAAGAAATGATGTGAATAATTAAGACCTATTGTAGGTGTTTGTGGGACACCACTAGTCACATGTTGCCAATGGGAGCACTATGGATTGTCCCCACACTTTGTCGCTTTGTACTCAAATTTTCCAGCTATGTCAGCAACTTGCTCTCAATTCTGCGGGATTGGAATTTAGTTAAAAATCCAAAACTGTGGCGTTATTCAATCTCTTCTGGAAGCACATATGGGAAACATTCATCAACATTCTGCAGCACTATTTTCCACTTGCCTGCAAGCACCCATCCCATTCAGTGCATTCCATCATCTCCCTCCCATCTACTCCGACGGCTGTGAATGTGTGTTCAGATTTCTGCAGAATGCTTGAAGTCCAAAAGCTTATAGGTTATGGATGAGCAACATGAGTGCGATCCCTGCTTCAACTGCAGTCGTTCTGTGGTTCATTCCTGCACCTACCTATCAAGCAGCTGGAGATAAAGTGTGCCTTCAGACAGCAAACTTAAGATGAACTGTAAAAGAAATGCTCAGTTTGCTTTGCTGTAACCCTTTGCATTGTATATTTACGAAGCAGAATGTGTGTGAATTCTTTGTTGTGACTTGATGTTAAAGGGACACTTCATTTTCAGTCATTCTATAACATAACAGAATTGTACCTGTGCAGTAAGTGCGTTTTGCGTTTGTTTTCTTCAAAAAATACACAAAGTAATTGGAACAGTTTTGAATCGTTATCTGTTCGGTCCAATGGCAGAGGTTGCCTTTCCAGTTGAAACATACTGTGCCATCCGTTTTTCCCTGGGACTCGGTGGGATGAGTACCTGCAATAACGAGTTCACAATTTGGTTATCTTGCTTTTCGGGGCAACGAATGCGAATACATATTCTGTGGAAAGAGTGAACGTACCATTTAACCAGCCTGAAGCTTCTGTGGAGCAATGATGTGCTGGAACAGCAGTCTCAGGCATTTTCCACCCACCGGAACTGAACAAAGGAGGAAGAGTGAACTCATCACAGTTGTTAATTGACTGTCCCATTCGAGAGGAATGCACACTGTGTTCAACGGTTTCTTACAATGGCCACTGTCAACTTGCTCTTCTCTCTCAAGAGCTGATACTTTATCTTCGGTCTCCATTCCATATCATGACATGCACTTCCAAACCACATTATCAACATATACTAGATATTCATGTAGCAGTAATAAACTGGCAGTTGCATTCTACATAAGCCTCCACGTATTGCGATTCATGGTGATGACTAGCATGGGGAGACATGGTTATAAACTAAGGTGCGACAGATATAGGACAGATGTCAGAGCTAGTTTCTTTACTCAGAGAATAGTCAGAGGTGGAACGCACTGGCTGCAACAGTCGTCGATTCGCCAAATTTAACGGCATTTAAATGGTCTTTAGATAAGTGTACAGACAAGAACGGAATAGGATAGGTTGGATGAGATTCAGATTGGTTTCAAAGGGCGGTGCAAAATCGAGGGCCGAAGGGCCTGTACTGTGCTGTAATATTCTATGTTCTATATTCTATCTCTCCGATCAGTCCACACCTCATCTTTATTTCTATCTCATGCTTAAATCCAACGTTCCTCCTTTATTGGGAAATCAGGTGTGATTTTTCTGACCCATATTTTAAAATAGTGAGTTATTAAAGTGATAGGACCATAAAAACATGAAGAACAACAATCAGCCATTTGGACCATTTGCGAGCTCCGCCACTCACTACAATCCTGGCTAATTACACTTACTTGCCTTTTGCAATGATCTTTGAATTCCATCATGATTAGAAATCTGTCATCTCAATTTAAATAAACACCAGCACCCTATTATTCTTTGGGTAAACATTTCCAAAGATTCACAACATTCTCGGACTCTGTTCTGATGTCCTTCCTTCAATAATGACCAGCTTTAAACTTTTGCACCTCAATTGCTTCGATTGTCTCAGCAAACATGCTTCTGCTAAATTCCAGACTGGATGTGTTCTTGCCAGTCTTACAATGATTACTTCTCCAGTTCATAGAACTGTAGTTCAGGGAATAAAACAGGCCAGAAGAGTCATTCGGGCGATTGAGTCTTTACTGACAGAAAACACGAAAGACTCGACTCATTCAATCCCATCCTCGGCCCATTGCCTTGTATGTTCTGACACTTTAAGTATTGATGAAAGCACCACCGTTTACCCGTTTGATGAAATGGTTTTTTTCTCGATTTCACTCAAAACCACTTAAAATTATGCCACCTTGTTCTTATTTTGACTGGTGGGGACGGAGTTTGGAGGGGAAAGGTTCCCCGTGCTTATCAGTGCAAACATTTTCGAGAAACTCTTGACAGTTTTCCTCATACTATTGTACACTTCCATCAAGTCTTCTTTCAAAGAAATAGCCTCACATATGCATCTTTTTGTTTCATTGCTGAAATGCTGCATCATAGGCAACAACCTGGTGAACCTCCTTTGCACCCTATCCAATGAAATGCAACAAGAGCATCACACAATACTGCCACTGTGAAGAACCAAAGTTCTGCACTCCTCCAACTTGTTCTCCTTGCTCTTATAATTTATGCCTGGACGGAAAAAGGCAAGAATTATGCACACCTCGTTAACTATCCCATTGCACTCTCTTGCCACTTTCAGCGATATGCACAGGATCATCACAAGTCCCTTTTTTTCCTCCAAGCTCCATATTTTCTTGGCATTGAGCATTCGTTTGACATGTTCCTTTTTCCAGTTTGAATCACCTTGCCCTTACTAGAATTATCTCCCATCTGCCACTGATTTGTCTAAGCCACAAAATCCTCCCCACCCCCCACCCCGCACCGCTCTACCACCATATATGAAGCAGCAGCATTTGTGACACATTAGCTCAGTGGTTAGCACTGCTGCCTCGAATCGCTAGGGTTCCACGTTCAGTTTCAGTCTCGGAGGAGCGTGTGTATGAAATTTGCTTATACTTCCCGCATTGGCATTGGTTTCCTCTGACTGCTCTAGTTTACTCTCCCATGTGTTTCCACATCCTTGTCCAAATCTAAAGCACATGATATTACACATTTTTACTCTGCTGTAACACACTCCTAATATTGTATTGATAGATTATAGAACGTAGATTACGCTTTCATTGTTACCTGTTAAACCTGTACCATCCATTCTCGAGTTCATTATCGCTCTTCACCTCATTGGAACATTGAGTATGAGTGCAATCAATGCTCCTCCAAGCATCATTTAGGACTTTGTGATTTACACATGGGTCAGTCTCTGCTGTCGAGAGTTCTATATGGTAGAAAGATGCTTTAACATGATTGTGCAAATTATCACCAATATCACAAAGCGAGCTGCACATACATTCACACATCCATAACTGCAATTTCAAGTTCCCATAGCGACCTGGAAAGAAGAAACATCACTGCATCCTCTGGAAAACCAGTTCCCGAGCAAGTGAACAAAATTAAGGTATAGAGATTTGATCATAGCAAGCGATATTCCAATGCATCTGGAAAGTATACGACTGAATGAACTGTTTTCAGAAAAGGGAGAACACAAAACGAGAGGTCAAGGTGGAAAGATGGATGTGAAAGAAGAAATTAAGAAACAAGAACAAATTTAGTTTGACACAATAGTTGTTTGAATTCAAAATAGTACTGCCGGAAAGTACTGAAACAGATTCATCCAAGTTTTTGAGATCCAGCATCTCCTCTTCTGTAATATGGATATTTTTCAAAATATCACCATGTTTTCGACACATTCTGTAACTTACATGTCCTTCTCCACAGAAAACACTGATGCAAAATACTCGTTTCTTCTATCCCATCTCATGTGGCTCCACACATAATGTGCCTTGCTGATCTTTGAGGGGCCGGATTGTCTCCCTGGTTCCCTTTCAGTACATTCCGCAAGTAGGCGGCCTGTCTCCCCAATATTTCAGGGATCACCTCGAGGCCAACTGCACAAACCAACCCAACCGCTCCCTGGCTGAACACTTTAACTCCCTTTCTCACTCAGCCAATGACATGCAGGTCCTTGGTCTCCTCCATGGCCAGACCGTGGCCACATGACGCCTGGAGGAAGAACGCCTCATCTTCCGCCCAGGAAACCTCCAACCACACGGGATGAATGTAGAATTCTCCAGCTTCCTCATTTCCCCTCCCCCCACTTTATCTCAGTCCCAACGCTCGGATTCAGCAATGCCCTCTTGACCTGCAATCTTCTTCCCGACCTCTCCGCCCCCACACCCTCTCTGGCTTAACACTCTCACCCTCATCTCCTTCCACCTATCGTATTCCCAGCTTCCCTCCCACAAATTCACCCCCCCCTCGCCTTTTATCACACCAGCCTCATTCCTGAAGAAGGGCTTATGCCCGAAACGTCGATTTTCCTGCTCCACGGATGCTGCCTGGCCTGTTGTGTTTTTCGAGCACCACATTTTTCAACTCTGATACTACATCATCTGCTGTCCTCACTTTCTCCTACCTTTTTATTATCAGTATAGTTATAAAATCCCTTTGACTTCTCATTCACCCCGTTTGTCAACGCTATCTAATGCCTCCTTTTTGTCCTCCTGATTTCCATCTTAATGCCTCCTGCCTTTACACTCTCAGGGTTCATTCGATCTCTGCTGTCTATTTGCTTTCTTTCTTTTCTTATCCAACACCTTAATTTCTCTGGTCACCCAGCATTCCCTACAGCTACCGGCCTTGCTTTTCACCCTAAATGTAATATACTGTCTCTGGACTGTCGTTCTCTCATTTCTGACGGTTTGCCATTTTCCAGCTGTACCTTTACCTGCGCACATCTGGCTCAATCAAATTTTGGAAGCTCTTGCCGATAGCATCAAAAATGTCCTTCCTCCAATTGAAACCTCCAACTTTAAGATCTGGTCTATCATTTTCCACCACTATTTTAAAACTAAAACAAAAATGGTTGCTGGCCCCAAAGTGCTGCCCCGAAGACATTTCAGACACCTGCCCTGCCTTATTTCCTAAGAGTAGGTCACGTTTTGCTACTTATCTAATCGGTACAGCGACATACCGAATCAAAAAATGTTCTTATTCACACTTAACAAATTTGTCTCCATCTAAATCCTAGGGAAATTGAGGACCTCAGATGTTGGAGATTAGAGTCGCAAATGTGGCGCTCGAAAAGCACGGCCAGTCAGGCAGCAACTGAAGAGCAGGAGAATCGACGTTTCAGGCATAAGCCCTGATGAAGGATGTATGTCTGAAACGTCGGTTCTCCTGCTCCTCCATTGCTGCCTCACTGGCTGTGTTTTTTCAGCACCACATTCTTCGACTCCATTTAAAACCTGAACACTCTGGCATTCTCAGTCAAATTAAAGCCCTCTACCAATACTACCCTATTATTCTTACAGATAACTGAGATCTCCTTACAAATTTGCATCGCAATTTCACGTTGACTATAAGGTGGGATCGAAAATAAAATCTCAGTAAGGTGTTCATCCTTGTTCTATTTCGCAGTACCAACAAAATAACTTCCCTGGATGCATTCATATGAATTCCCTTCTAAAGTTCAGCCATTATGCTATCCCTTATCAAAAACGTTTCTCTTCCTCGTCTCTTTCCCCCTTTTTATGCTTTCTATAGCATTTGCATCCTCGAAAATTAAGATGCCAGTCCTATCCATCTCTCAGCCATGTCTCTGAAATTGCTATCATATCCCAGTCTCGTGTCACGAACCATGTTCTCACTACATCTACCTTCAACATTGGGCCTCTTGCATTGAAATATATGCAGTTTAATTTATCAGAAGGAACAAAGAGCATTGATGAAGTCCCAGCAGTGGATATGCTTTACATGGACTGCAGTAAGACATTTGAAATATATCCTCATGGTCGACTGGTTAGCAAGGATAAATCTCATGGAATGCAGGGAGAACTAGCCATTTGGATACCCAACTGGCTTGAAGATAGAAGACAGACGGTGTTAGTGGAAGATTGCTTTTCAAACTGGAGACCTGTGAACAGTGGTGTGCCAGAAGAAGGGATAATCTTTCCACTGCTTTTGTTCACTGATACAAATGATTTTGATGTGAGCATAGGAGGTATGCTGAATTCATTTGCAGATGACACCAAAATTGAAGCTATCGTGGCGCACGAAGGAGGTTACCTCAAACCACAACTGGATCTTAGTCAGATGGGCCAATGGCCTGAGGAGTGTCAGATGGAGATTAATTTAGATAAATGCGAGGTGATGCATTTCGGAAAGGCGAATTAGAGCAAGACTTATACACTTAATGGTCACGTTCTAGGGAGTGTTGCTGACCAAAGAGACCGTGGAGTGCAGTTCATAGCTCCTTGAAAGTGGAGTCACAGGTAGATAGGATGGTGAACAAGACATTTGGTACGCTTTCCTTTATTGGACAGAGCATTGAGTACTGCAGTTGGGAGGTCGTGATGTGTCTGTACAGGACTTTAGTTAGGCCACTTTTGGAATATTTTATGTAATTCTGGTCTATGTCCTAGCGGAAGGATATTTGGAAACTTTAACTGATTCAGAAAAGATTTGCAAGCATGTTGCCAGGGTTGGAGGATTTGAGCTAAAAGATAAGGCTGAATAAGCTGATGCTGTTCTCCCTGGTGCATCCGCGGCTGAGGGTTGACTATGTAGAGGTTAAAAATTGATGTGATTCATGGTTAGGGTAAATAAACCAAGATATTTTCCTTGGAACGTCGGAGTCTGCAGGCGAAAACATCTACAAGGGATCTAAAGGGTAACGTTTTCATGCAGAGAATGGTGGGTGCATGGATGCATTTGCTAGAGGAATTGGTGGAGGCTAATGCAATTGTAACTTTTAAAAGGTATCTGGATGGCAATGTTATTAGGAAACGTTAAGAGGGATATTGGACTAGTGATGGCAAATTAGACTCGATTAGGATATCTGGTCAGCATGGACGAATTGGATCAATGAGTCTGTTTCTATGCTGTCCAACTCTATGATTAAGTTAGTTAGGATATGATGTGATCGACATTTCAAAAGGAGAAACGCCCAATAATATATAACTGCCACGATCAGCCACACCATTCAGTTAATTTACCTGACCTCTGGTACTCACCTTCTCTCACTTTGATGTGTAATTGGAAGACACTGCCATCAGCCACACGTCACGCCCTCACACACCCCATCTCTCTCCCCTCAGTCACTGTATCACACTCACCTCAGTCACTGCCTTCTACTCACCTCAGTCACTGCATTCGCGACCGCGTCCTCATTCATTGCATCACACACATCTCAATAACCACATCCCCTCCCCTCAGTTATGGAATCTCAGTCACCTCTGTCATTACACCCAAATGCCAAGCCGCATCATATTCCCCTTCATCACTTTACGGCACTTTCCTCAGTCAATGCACTCATAATCCACTCCGACACAGCACCAAACCCAGCTCAGTCACACCAGCTCCCTCTCCTTATTCAGGGAAGACAGCATACCTCAGGCACATCATTCCACTCCCCTCAGTCACTGCACCTTCCATGCTCTAACTCAGTAAACTCCAAACCCCTCAATTTCTGCATCAGCGTGGTGGTCTTGTGGTAGGTGGTAAGCCCTCGGCCTGAAATGGTCTCAGCGTGGTTTCCTGGCCTCGAGACAATTCCAAAGCGATCTCCCAGCCTCCTGAAACTCGAGATGAAGCCCAGTGTGGTCTGTAATCAGCGTCCAGCGCGTGCAGAAAGTGCAGTGTGTTGTATTCTCGGTTGGAATATTGTTGTTCAGAAACTTTAATTCTCCAAAACTGGCATTTTTATTTCTCCATTTCTTAGATTAGATTAGATTCCTTACAGTACAGAACTAGGGCCTTCAGCCCAACAAGTCTACACCGACCCTCTGACTTTATACAATCCATTCCCATCAGACACTTCATTCCACACCTTTTGGTCACTGCGTGGTATTATTCTGTGTTGCAACATGGATTTATCCTCAGTCACTGTATCGCATTTCTACCAGTTGTTACCTTCAGTCAACACATCCCACTCCCCAAAGTCACTACATCTCAATTATTTCATTACTTCAATATATTCCCCTCAGTCACTATGTCACATTCTCACTCTGTGTGTCTTGTTTCCCTGTTCACGAAACTCCACTCAGAAAAGTCACAACATCATGGTCCCATTTTTCACAGAACGCAACTCATCACAATCTCTGCATTTCTCACGCCTCAATTACGATCAACGAATTCAGTTATTGACTGCATTCCACTCCCCTCAGTGACAGCATGACACTATCCTCAGGAATTGCATTCCCCTCTTTGGAATTACTGCACCCACTCCCCTCAGTGACTATATTCACTTGTCTCCGTCACCACTTCTTACTACCCTCTGTATCTGCATCTCACTCCAATAAGTCACTCCATCGTGTTCCACTCAGTCACTCGGTCACTCCGCTCAACTCAGCTCAGTCACCATACCATGCTCATAGCAGTCTCTATATTCCACGTCTCTCAGTTTCTGTATCCTATTTCCCTCAATCACTCAATCTCACCTACCTGAGTTACTGATACCCACAGTTCTCATTCATTGCTTCCCAGTTACCTGAGTTACTGTATCCCAAACCGCACAATGGCTAAATCCCATTCCATCTCACTCATTCGAACCGACTAACCTCAGTCAACACATCCCACTCACCTCAGGCTTCATATCACACTCCACTCAGTTATTACATTCCCACTCTGGTCATTCACTTCAATGCATTCCACATAGTCACTAAATCTGACAAACCTGCTACGATGTTCTAATCCCTCAGTTACAATATCACACTCACCTCAGTGATTACTTACCACAAGCCTCACTCCTACACACCCTGCCCGAGTCCTCCACCCCTTTGGCATGGTCTGTAATCTGATCAGTCTCATCATTGAGCTCTCCCACTCATGCAATCTCTTTCACAGAACGTGTGAGTGAAGAGGAAGAGCTGAAAGCGCTGTTCACATTTCTCTGCTTGAATGGTTAATATTATGCATGTGCTTTTATCGCCTTCTTCACTTACAAATTTGAGGGTTACATCTCACAATCGCAAATCTGTTCAGAATGTATGATGCAGAGAATCACACTGTGTGTGATTAGTAAACAGCTCTGTGCCTGTATAATAAGCAATGCTGTGGGGACAGCCACCCTTGCGTTATGTAGAAATGAAACAAATAATTAAAAGGAAAGATATCTTGATTTATCTGATCACAGATCAGCCACAATCTCATTGAATGCTCAAACGGGCTTGAGGGCCTGAATGTTGGCAATGAAAGACTGGAGAGGTCTGGTTCATTTCTCCCCCATGCTATTGGCAGGGTTAATAGCAGGTTTCACAGACGAATTTAGAATCATATGAATGCTGCATCGAGTGTACACTGGAGCAACATGAATCCGACTAGGTACAGAATCAATTAAAATCGTGACGAAAAGCTTCCAAACTGAATTTGGTGACTTGCTCCATTCAATAATCAGCAGATGGCTTTAGTGGCACTTCTAACTGTTGTTGCCTCACTAATTTGGTAAGAATTGTGTGTAGAAAATCAGTCACTTCAGCCTCTACTGATTCCAGATATTCCCCATTTGAAAAGAAAAAGGCTGGTTAATCCTTTATCAGTCCAATATGAATGAGCTCACCATTGGGAACGAGGAAGTCGGTTTAACAAAGACCTACAATTCAAGTTAGTTTTTAAATTTCCATTTATGTTCTGTGTACACTGCAAAAAAGGCATCGTTCTTTGCAACATGCAAATTGCAGGAATATCCATAAAGTCACGGATGAATGGTGCCAGGTGAGCTGTTGCACCCATTTAATTAAAATTTAAACAAACCACAATGAAGTTTGACTTTTATGCAAATGACTTACTCAGCAATCCGAGAATGAGCAGCAGTGTCCTCATCTCAATATGTGATATTCTAAAAAGTGAAACAGATAATTTATGTTAGAGAAGGGGAATTCAAGCGAAAATAGGAGAAAATGTATCGTGGTGGGGGCGGCGGGGGCTCGGGGAATTAACTGCAGACAATATAATTTTACAGCTGTTGACCTCTGTCAGTGTGACACAGAGACACAATAGTTAGCACTGCTGCCTCACAGTGCTCTGGTCGATTCCACTGTCGGACAAATTCCTGTGTGGAGTTCGGACATTTTCCCCTTGTCTGCATGGTTTACTCTGAGTGCTCTGGCTTTCTCCTACAGTTTAAAGATGTGCAAATTAGTTGAATTACTTATGCGAAATTGCACGTACTATATATGGTTATGCAGGTTAGGTGGGTTAGTATGGGTAATGCGGGCTTAGAGGAACATGGTCGGTGCGAGGGTGTGGGTGAGATGCTCTTTGGACGGTCTCTATGGATTCAATGGGCCGAATAAACTTCTTTTACACTGTTGGCTTTCTGTATTTCTATGATCTCGCCCCATCACTTGGACCCTTACACACAAATTTAACTTCTTCCCTTTCACTCAAGAATTCACCTATGGAGTGTAATCCACACAATTTCCTCACTGGGAACCCTGCGGACGGAACTTTATCTGTCTCCTGAACTGCAATATTTGTAAATGTTGTGGCTGGAAACACTGAAAAAGTGTTTGGATTGCGTTTCATAACATTGAAGACTATGAGCATCAATTGTGAAACTAGGTTGAGTGTAGCCATTAGCTTCTTTTTCTGTTCTGTATGATTGCTTCTGTTCAGGAGTCAATCAAAATGATGTCAGACATTTGCTTATCTTTTTCATCACTCATGACCTCCACTGCTCTGGAGAGAACGACATTTTCCTTGGTGGCTCCATAAGGCAAAAAGGAAGTTATACAATGAAGATTCATGTTTTCATGACAGGTTGGTCTAAGAAAATAACGCAAGATTTTCCCAGGAACTCTTCATGCAGGCTATTAAAACCATTCTCTATTTTTGGTTTCGAAATCATGTGTAGAATAAAGATCTCCATGACCACTTCTTTTGTATTATCCCAAGCATGCACATATTTGCTTCATATATCACCAGCCACAATGAGCTTATTGTTCAAGAAGTTGCCAGCCGCAGCTCATACTCCATTACGTTGCCTACAATTTTACCTCTTCAGAGAGACAGATCAAAATCTCCCTTGCTCACTCAGTCACCCAGACCAGAAGCAATCTTTCTCCATTATTGGAGCTGTGAAATATTGATTGCTGGAACCCACTATCTTTCGTTTGACTTGAAATTTAGTATCCACTTTCAAAAAGACATCGAAAGACAGAAGGAGCTGCGTCTGTTTTTCCACAGATAAACTAATGAATATTTAACGTTCATGTTCATCCCTGAATCTGGGATCCAGACAGATTAACATCACCTCTGTGTTTCATTCTTCAAATGGGCCCAACAAACGAACTACAATTTAATTGTTTACATTTGTTTTAGACTTCAAATGTCTACAGTGATGTACGTAGGACTGCCTACGATATGACACATGTAATTATTGTGGTAAACTGTGTCACTTTAATTGAATAATGCACAGAACCAAATTAAGAAATATTCACTTCTGCATTTTTTCATGCTTTTTGTTGCAAACTGAATTGTTTTCATGGGATTGTTTTACATATCCTAGAATGATTAGTCTGTCATAAAGAGTGCTGTGTAATTAACATCGGCCGACATACTGACCTTTTATCCATGCCCATGTAAACATCTGGGATGACATGAAGTTAGGCATAGATCTTGACAGGTTTTATGTGAAGGCTATAAGGTGAAAGATGCGGTATAGTGAGGCAGTATGCGACATTATCGACTTTTGGAGAGGAAGTGGAAGAAAATACTTTATGAAATGAACTGTGATGACAGTTTAAACCAAACTCAGAGATTGCTGTAGCTTTACAGGTCATGTAAGCATCTGTGGAGGTATAATCAGTTTATGTTTGAGTTCTCGAAACCCTTCATCATGAAACCAGAAATGTTCAATCTGTTTCTCTCTCCTCAGATCACGCCAGACCCGCTGAGTTCGTCACAACTTTTTGTATCTTTTTCAGACTGCCAACATTCGCAGTTGGGCTGGTCTCACTTTCCAGAAAGGAAGCATCTTTTAGTTTTAGTTCATCAGTTGGAATAGCAAGATGACAGGATTTTACGATGAGAGGCAGACATTTATGGGCATTTGGCGGGGGGGGGGGGGGGGTTGAGGGGTGTGGCGAAGTTAAAAGAAAATCCAGGCAGGTTGTAGTGGTGGTCGGGATTGCACTGTCAACAGGCAAGTTGGAGGTGGCGAACGTCGAATGTTTTACAAAATACGTGGATGAACACTTGTGCCTTACTATTCAAGGGTATCGGCTGAGGACGTGAATTCAACATGACCGAAGTATTTTAATGGTTCAGAGTCAAAGGTTGAAAGTGCCTCTTATAAATTAGAGGATTCGGTGAAGTAGACAATTGGTGGATTCCCCTGAGAGTCAACAAACCACGGGTGGATTGAAGGATTGAAAAGAAGAGTCCTTCATGGCGAGGCCAGTCATTGTGGGAAAGGAAGCTCCTCTGTTTGGATCATTCTGCGTCACAAATCAGCCGATCAATCAGTTGAGCTACCAAAGTCCATTTGGTTTGAATATCACATGAAAGTCAAAGGTACACCACAGACATTGAGATGTAACTATCAACATCACAAACCCCCCAGCCACACAGAATCCAACGCTAACAATTTCAGTACTTTCACAGAATGTGACACGTACACTGACATCACTTGACATCGCGAAAGTGCATGTAAATATTTATTCGCAATATGTTTCCAACGTAATGAGAGTTTTGGCTTCCCACTGCAAGTTCTGTGGGAAGCAATGTCCTCACACAACCTTGACATCTCCTGCCCCGGATTTTACATCTATTTTCTAGCCATTTAAACGACCCCTCCATCAAGCTGAAAATTTCTTTGGCGAATTTTAAGAAGATTTGTAGCTCAGATTTCGGTTCTGAATATAGGTTTGCTCGCTGAGCTGGAACATTCATTTTCAGACGTTTCATCACTCTGCGAGGTAACATCTTCAGTGAAGCCCAGAATGAAGCACTGGTTGTGTAGCCTTCTATTTATATGTTTGAGTTTCCTCGGGTCGGTGACGTCATTTACTGTGGTGACATCGTTTCCTATGGTGATGCCATTTCCTGTTTTCTTTCTCAGGCGAATGTTAGATTAGGTCCAAGTCAATGTGTTTGTTGATAGAGTTCTTGTCAGAATGCCATGCGTCGAGGTATTCTCGTGCATGTCTCTGTTTGGCTTTTCTTTGGGGAAATCCGTACTGGCATTGACAGGAAAACAACACAAATTTTGAACTACAGAAGAAAACATCCCAATATCTACAAATAAAGCTCCATTAGAACACTATTTCAATGATCCGTCACACACTGCTGCACAGATGATATACGCAGAATGGAGGAAGATCACTGAAACAGTGTGTTTAAAAAGAACACGTACCAATGAACACTGTCTGCCGATTACTGAGCAACAAACCCAAACAAGCAGACAAAACATATTCAGAAACCCTAGCCACTCCCTCCTGCATCAAAGACATCTCAGAAACGACTGACAGATGACTCAAACCTCTTGGCATCATGATAGCCAACAACCCATGAACACACTAAAACAATTTCTCGTGAACTTGAAAGACCCTCTCCGAACAATAAGCAAAACGAATGTTATTTACAATATACCTTGCAAGAACTGCAACAAACACTGCATTGGACAACAGGCAGAACACTAATCACCTGGATACATGAACATCATCTCACCACAAAATTACGTTACCCTCTCACTAGTATCCTAACAGAGGTATGGCATTGAGGGTGATTTAGCAGTTTGGATTAGAAATTAGCTTTCTGAAAGAAGGCAGCGAGTGGTGGTTGATGAACAATATTCAGCCTGGTGTCCAGTTACTAGTGGTGTGCCGCAAGGATCTGTTTTACGACCACTGCTGTTTGTCATTTTCAGAAATGACTTAGACGCAGGCGTAGGTGGATGGATTAGTAAGTGTGCAGACGACACTAAAGTCGGTGGAGTAGTGGACAGTTTTGTAGAATGTTACAGGTTGCAGGGGGACTTTGGATAAGCTGCAGAATTGGGCCGTGAGGTGACAAGTTGAGTTCAATGCAACTAAATGTGAGGTGATGCACTTTGGGAAGAATAACAGGATGGCAGAGTACTGGGTCAATGGGAAAGATTCTCGGTAGCGTGGATGTGCAGAGGGATCTTGGAGTCCATCTACATAGATCCCTGAAAGTTGCCACCAAGGTGGATAGTGTCGTTAAGAAAGCATACAGTGTGTTAGATTTCAGTGGTAGAGGGATTGAGTACTGGAGCTGCAATATCATGTTGCAACTATCCAAAACTCTGGTTTGGCCACACTTGGAATATTGTGTACAGCTCTGGTCCCCTAAACTTTTTGGTAAGGGCATGGAAACATTGGAATAGGTGCAGAGGAGACTTACCAGATTGTTGCCTGGTCTGGAGTGAAGGTCTTATGAGGAAAGGCTGAAAGGCTTGAGTCTCTTCTCATTGGAAAGAAGAAGGCTAAGAGGGGATTTGATAGACACATACAAGATGATCAGAGGATCAGATAGGGCAGACTGTGAAAGTCGTTCTCCTATGATAATGATGTCAGCTTGTACGAGGTGGCATAACTACAATATGTGGGGTGATAGATTTAGCACAGATGTCAGAGGCAGGTCCATTACACAGAGAGTGTTAAGGGCATGCAATGCCTTACCTGTTAATACAGTCAACTCAGCCACTTGAGGGCAATTTAAACAATCCTTAGATAAGCATATGGATGATTTTGGGAGAGAGCAGGGGAAGGGCTGAGAATAGTTCACAGGTCGGTGGAACATCGAGGGCTGAAGGGCCAGTTCTGTGCTGTGTTGTTCTATGAATATGTTCTATATATGGATGAGCAGGGACACCACTTCGACTGGGGCAACACATCACCCCTCGGACAAGCCAAACAGGGACATGCACGAGGAATTCTACAAGCATGGTATTCCAACCGGAAATCTACCAACAAAGACATTGACTTGGATCCATCTACCACTCCCTGAGAAAAAGAACATGAAATCACAGCACCACAGGAAGGCATGACATTATCAGCTCTAGGAAATTCACACACATAAATGGAGAGCGGGCTACACCACCAGAGCTTCGTTCGGAGTCTCAATGGTCAATAGACAATAGGTGCAGGAGTAGGCCATTCTGCCCCTCGAGCCTGCACCAACATTTATTATGACCATGGCTGATCATCCTCAATCAGTATCGTATTCCTGCCTTATCTCCATAAACCTTGATTCCACTATCCTTGAGAGCTCTATCCAACTCTTTCTGAAACGAATCCAGAGATTGGGCCTCCCATGCCTTCTGGGGTAGAGCATTCCACACACACACCACACTTTGGGTGAAAAAGTTTCTACTCATCTCTGTCCTAAATGGCCTACCCCTTACTTTTAAGCTGTGTCCTCTGGTTCAGGACTCACCCATCAGCGGAAACATGTTTCTTGCCTCCAGAGTGTCCAATCCTTTAATAATCTTATACGTCTCAATCAGATCCCCTCTCAGTCTTCTAAACTCAAGGGTGGACAAATCCAGTCGATCCAATCTTTCAACATAAGGTATTCCCGCCATTCCAGGAATTGACCTCATGAACCTACGCTGCACTCCCTCAATAGCCGGAATGTCTTTCCTCAAATTTGAATACCAGAACTGCACGCAATATTCCAGGTGCGGTCTCACTCGGGCCCTGTGCAGCTGCAGAAGAACCTCTTTGCTTCGATACTCAATCCCTCTTGTTATGAAGGCCAGTATGTTATTAGATTTCTTCACTACCTGCTGTACCTGCATGCTTGCCTTCATTGACTGGTGTACAAGAACACCGAGGTCTCTTTGTATTGCCCCTTTACCTAACTTGGCTCCATTTAAGTAGTAATCTGCCTTCCTGTTCTTGCAACCAAAGTGTACAAACATATATTTATCCACATTAAACTGCATCTGCCATGCATCTATCCACTCACCTAACACTACATCTCCTGGATCTCCCTTGTCCATCTTCAGTGTTACAGCCTCAAAAAAGTCCAGAAGATTAGTCAGGCATGATTTCCCCTTCATAAATCCATGCTGACTCTGAACTATCCATTTACTGCTCTCTAAATCTGTCACTGACAATGTTACCTCGTATGGTGACGAAACATCTGAAAACGAACCTTCCAGTTCAGCGAACAAACTTAAATCTGGAAACGTTCTTTGTTGTCTACTTTGTCCATACCTCTCTTAGATTTGTTATGTGCATCGGTCCCACGCTCCCGACTTTCCCACCTTTACCCAGTGCCCGCAGCCACCCGTGTCACATGCTATGCTCCTGGGATTAAACAAACCAGCCTGTTCAAGATTTCTTCATCACTGAAAATTTGCAGTCAAATAATATCCTGATCAATCTCCTCTGCACCCACTGCTGGGCAATTATGTCCATCCTATAAAGTGCGGCTTCCGTAACTACATGCAACTGTCTGGGTGCAGCAAAAACAATGTGACAACAGCTATTTAACTTGGAGAATTGTACTATCTTCAGGGTCTGTCTTGGAGTCAGAGATTTTCCTACTTTCAGTCTCTTCATTAATTTGAGTACCTGCATTGCTTGCAGGTTGTCTCTTAATATTAGGGCTTGTATTCTTCTATGCTGACAGTACTGTTGGGATCTTTTTTCATCGAGAGGGTGGTGGGAACCTGGAACTCACTGTCTCGAAGGCTGGGAGAAACAGAAATCCTCATAAGTTTGAAGAAATAGTCAGGTGTCTATTTCAGACTACAGGGCACACAAGAAGTCGAAATCGGTTAGAATAGTAAGTTGCATGGCATGGTGCAGTAAGCCAAAGAATTTTAATTATCCCTGTTGTCAATATCAAATGCTGTATGACTCTGCCTGTATTATTTTGTAATCCCTATTAGTGTTACGAATGTTGCTCCAACATTCAACCCTTCCTCAGTCGCTTCATCCTACACCTGTCAGTCACTCCCGTCAGTCACAACATCTAATTGCCATCAGAAGCTAAATTCCATCCCCTCAGTCAATGATTACCATTGTCATCAGTGACTGCATTCCACTCACTATGTTCCTTTCCCTCACTCATACATTCAACCCCACCTCTGTAATTCCCTCCCACTACTCTCAGTCACTATACCTTATTCGCCTCAGTCACCACATGCCATTCCATTCAGTCAGTGCACCCCACTATCATCATTCAATTCAACCCATTCACCTCAGTCACTGCCTCCGATTCCCTCAAGTCAGACTATCCCATTCACCTCAGTCACTACTTCTCATTCCACTCAGTCAATACAGCCCCTTCCACTCAGTTATTGTATCAGACACAAGTCAGTGATTTCTTAATCCCACATGTCCCGCCCATGTACTTCTCCACCTTGTTATGATATTTATTCTTCCTCGGATCACATTTGGGCTGCCACACTACTGTAACCACTCTCGCAGACAGAGTGTGAATATCAGAGAAAGCAGAACACGACTGGTACTGATTTCATTGTAGTGAAAAGGTCACAATGTGTTTCTGATATTTACTACTTTCTTTATGGATAAGCATTAATGGTTTGTGAAACACTAAGTTCTATTGGTCATGCAAAACCTGTCATTCAAACTATGGGTGATTTATGAATAATTCTCCCTTCTGTTTCATATTTTGTGCCACACCCAGACTACTGTATGTTGTTCTGGAAACCGCATATTACAGGAGGGATATAACTGTCCTGCAGAGTGTGCACAGGACATTGACCAGGATATTCAATGTGACAGAAGGGAGCCAGCTTCAGCATAAACATAACTGAATGAGAGAAGCTTTCAATCTTGATTTCTAATTTCATCTCACTGAAGTTCTGATCAGGCTTGATGGGTTGAGTGTCCTAACTCTTTTGATAGTACATTTATAAAGACTGGAGAATTTAGCACCTTTATCAGTCTGGTAAGCAGCGTTCAGAGGAAAATCTGCAGACCAGTTCAGAATCATCTCGTGGCTTTCCTGAGAGGACAGTCAGAAAGTGTTTCCATTGATACAATTAACACTATGCACGTGGGAACATTTTCAACTGAAGTTGAACAGAAATGACAGTGAAAGAAGGACAATTTGGTGAATTAGGCGAGACGCACCTTTTAATAATCTTCATGAATATTCAGGGTGGAATGACCTTCCTCACTGCTGTTGTCATTCTGTAAATTACTGTAATTTGTCAGATGGGAGCCTCCGTCACTTTGACTTGCCTCCACTGATTCCAACAGTTTTAGCTTCCAGAATAAAAACAAAATAGCTTGTTTCAGTTCCTTGTCCAGTCCAAAGACAATTAGTTCATCATTTGGGAAAAGGAGGCCTGTTTGACACAGGTCTGTCATTCACTTTTTTAAAAACACAATCTCGCTTTGTAACATTTCATTTTATATATTCTTTAAAATGGAGTTTATCTTTTTGACCAGGTCATACCAGTGTTATCAACCCCCATATGGTCTCAAATGACAGTCACTAGTGTGTTTTCTTTCCCTACCATAGTGATTTTTAAAAGTCTCATAAATTTGGATGTTATGAAAATGACTTCATAGGAAACTGAGAAACAGCAACAGAGGAACGTCCTCATGCACAATATTGGAGAAAGTGAAAACAGGATTTAGTTTGGAGAAAACAAATTTTAACGGTCATACAAGTGAAATGTAGTGTGCAGAGAGGGCACTTGATTAAATAGGATTTCATCTTACACTAGTAATGCTCTGTCTCTCTCAGGCACTGGAAACACAACGGACAGATTTACTTACATCCTTGCACTCAGAAACATTCCCAGAAAATGCAATGTACATGCACATTCATAGTGGCAACGTTATCTCTCTCCTGCACTGCGACCATTAAAAAAAAGCTTGAGTCGGGAATCAAGACAGACGTTTAAAACAATTGCGTGGGCATTTCAAGTAATGCAATCTTCAAGTCTATAGGCCCAGTGCAGGAAATTGGGACGAGTGTTGAGATTACTGTGCTTTTGGTTGTATTATAACTGTGCAGGATTAAATCAGACATCGTTGTGGAACATCTGCTATTCTTTTTTCAACGTCCATCACCTTGTCTGTGTCCCCATTTCAGTCAACTGCTCTAATGGAGAATAATGCATTACTAGGTAGCTCCAGAAACCAAACAAAAATGAATTAAAAACAAACATGTCAGGTTTGCTTGACAACCGAGTCTGAGAAAAATCTCACGACTTTAAAAGATAGGTTTCTGAAAAGGATCTGATTTTTTTTTCTCGAAATAATTTGTAGATTGAGGATATTCATGATCTCTGCCTTTGTATTATCACAAACATCCAACATTTCGTTTGGTATTTAATGTAACACATGCTACTTATTGTTCTAGAGTTTGTGGAGCACACATAATAGGCCATTCTTACCCCATACAGACTTCCTCTCCACAGACAGATTGAGATTTCCATCACTCATTCATTCCAACCTAAAATGCCAGCGTGATCTTTACAATTCGTCATCACTGTGGCCACAGAATGCAGCGTGTGATCAACCAATTTCTCTCTTTCCATCCCCACAAGATTGACATCGACCTCCCAATTTCAAATGGTGCATTGAGATGCAGAGGGCAATTCAACTCCCTCTGTCAATGACAACCCAATTGACTTTACATCGATGTTTCTCGTTCACCGTGAACCAGATAGAGTCATATCCAGCACTTTCCTTGAAAGAGACCCAAACAAACAAAACACTATGCATTAATTACAAACGCTATTTTCGATGCGTAAACCTTTGAGCCCAACAATTATTTTTCCACATGAACAAACCCCAAACACCCAATCATTAAAACCTATGCATTCCTTGTACAGGCATTCTCTTCTTCAGCTCCACTTCCAATCCTGATTTTTGAAACGCGGTCAACATTCGAAACAAAATGTCCATGAAAGGAGCATTGCATCGGTGGAATAATCACCAAGTCAACCATTGATGGGCTTACTTCAATCATTAGTTCACATTGGGCTGCTTACCAGAGTCTCCAAAGGTGATGCTAGTGTTGAGATACACCGCGTTATATGTTCACGTCATTCCTCTTCAGTCAGGCAGAATGTCTTGATATTACGAATGGCACATTCAGCGCTACCCATTATGTTACACATGCAATGACAATCTTTATTTATGCCATTTATATACGCCAAAGATGCAGAGTCATGTACGTTCCATGCAAACTCAGGATTTTGCATTGGAAGAATTTACATACCCGAAACAAAGAAGCATCCCATTAGTTTGTTTTTTAATCTTGTAACAGACTTCCGTGATGAAGAATGCATGGTAACTGTGATTAGCTTCAGAATAAGCGACAGAAATAGCCTGAGAAGAGATATGGGCAGCTTTGATTTGCAGGATAGAAATTTGAAAGATAGAAAATAATGGAACGAAATGTGATATTATCTCAATTTAAATGCAAATTGGACAGAATGGCAATATGGAAATGAAGACCATGATATTATAAAGTAAAATAAACATTCAGCAGACCTTGCATCATTTGTGGAAAGAGAAACAAAGCTGGCATTTCGGGTCCAGAGAATCTTCTTCACAATTTAAAACCTGAAACGTTAAATCTCCATGGATGCTGTCAGTCCTATTGCAATTTATCCAGACGTTTTAGTTTTTGTTTCAGATTCCGAGCGTCCACAATCCTTTGTTTCCTTCGCTTCTTTTTCATTTTTATGACATTTCAAAGATTGTGATACAATGGAAATGCCCAGCTTTGTTGTCTTAAGATCCATAAAGTCGCCAATGTCATGCAGGACCACAGGCATGTTCTTCCACTAAAGGCAGAAGGCTGTTCGTCAGTAAGTGTCAAAAATAGTGCAGCATCGTTTTAAAGTGAGAGACAGGACGTTTGGAGAAGATTTGAGAGAAATGAATAGTTACAGATTGGATTGAGCAGTCTTGGAGGGATGTTGACACGGGAAATGTCACAATCTTTAGACAATACTTGGAAAAACAGTTGAAGTAACATTGTATCCAATGTTATGCGTCTCTTCCGGGAGAGTAGGTGTTTTGCACATCGAGCATTATTTACAGGAAGTTCACTTCCAACTGCAGGAGGCGATGAAAGAGACAATTAGTGGCAGTTTCACAGGAGGGGCAACACACCTCAGCTGGAGGAAACGGTTGAGGAGAAAGTGCCGTCATGGCAATCTATGCCGTAGTGGGAAGTGAAGCCACTCGGTTGGGACCCCACTGCAAATCGACAATCGTACCAAGTGATCGACCAAAGACAATGTATACCTTGTTTAATACACAGGTAACACAGACACCATGCAGTTACTGAGTCACAGAAAACCTGCAGCACAAAAAAAAGGACCTTCAACTGATTAACTTACGGCCAGACAAAAACAAAAGCCGAATAATTCGGAACCCATTTTGCAATATTTAACCCAGAATCTTGTTTACCTTGGTAATGTAAAGGCATACCTAAATATTTGTTTCCAATTATATGAGGGATTCAGAATCCCACCCCAATTCTGTAAGAAATTTTGCCTCACACATCCTTCACACGTTCTGCCCAAAACCTTAAATCTATGTTCCCATCCGTGACTTTCAGGCCCACATCAACGTGAAAAGTTGCTTCTCCTCTTCAGAACATAGAACATTACATCGCAGCACAGGCCCTTCGGCCCTCGATGATGTGCCGAACTGTGAGAACAATCTGAAGCCCATCTCAGCTCCACTATTCCATTCTCGTTCATATGCCTATCCAATGAAAATTTAATTACTCTGTTTACTCTGTCTACATCCACCATAATGTTATTCATTTACACTACTTTCTCATCTCAATATCCTCTGCTATGAGTAAAATATACCTAATCCGTTCAAATCCACTTAATTTGTGAGAATCTGCAGCTCAAGGAAGATTGTGGTTCATTGTCTCTTCACCCTAACTGCTGCAATCAAATCCCTCCACAATGTAGGTTCAGTAACAGAATTCAATTCGCCAGCTGTAGTGCAATTAACTTTACAGGCTGCATTAATTTGGATAAATATATTGTTTTCTGTGTCTGTGCTGGTTTCAGGGGTTGCTCTAGTTTCAGTGTCGTCACTCATGTTAATGATTGTTTTTTTCAGAGTATGTCTTAGTTTAAGGGATGGTATCAAATTGTCGCCTGATGTAATGTCAGGAAAATTTCACCAACTGGTTGGTGGGAATCTGGAACTCCATGTCTGTAAGGGTGGTAGAGACAGAAAACTTCAAAACTTCAGAGAAGTATTTGGGTATGAGGTTTTGTTACAAAGGGATGTAACGCTCTGAACCAAAAGCTCAAAACGGGATCAGAATAGTGAAGTGCAGAACGGAGTCTGATCAGCCAAAGAATATTTTTTCTGTGTTATTAATATCTAACAATCTTTGTATCTGTTTTTCATAATTTCAGAATCTGTATTAGTTTCAGACATCTCACTAAAGTCAGTCATTCAATCTCACTTGCGTACTTCACCACATCACACTCCCAGCATTCACAATATGTCTCTGCACTTAGTCACTATGTCTCAGCCACTTCAATGTCTGTGTCCCACCTCTTAGTCAATACATCACAATGCCCTCAGTCACCATGTGCCACTCCACGCAGTTACTACTTCTCACTACGCTCATTCCTTTTATCTTTGCCACTCAGTCACTGCATCCAAACTGCTCTGAGCCAATATATCCCATTCTCCTCAGTTAATCTATCCCATTCTGGGCAGTCACAAGAATGCACTCGCCTCAGTCACTATATCCAATTCACATTTGTTAATGTATATCATTCACTTCTCACTAACCTCCCTCCCGTTACATCCCCCCGACCGTCTCCGCTTTTATGTTCCAAATACTCTGCCCATTCACACATTTGGGACTTCCTTGAATGGGGACCCTCTGTCAGAGACACAGAATAAGCGACACTCAGAACCCAACGTGGCCATTCTGTTATTTCACGTTGATGTAAGGGTTATCTTAGCTGTCTCTCCGTCGACATTCTTTCTAACTAGCATTCTTCACTTATGAGGGTAAGGATGTGATCAACTCTCGAAATTCTCTTGGTATTGGATGTCTCAAAGAACTACATTGTAGACGCTTTAGAAAGCAATTTCTATATTTGTAAAATAGTCACCGGTAAAGAAGGGAACAGTCTTCACCTTATGCACAGGTAAACTGGAGGAATTTATAATCTTGGCTTCTGTTGTGATTGATCAGAAATTATCTCACTGATTGGTGAGAAAGGATTGACGGGTTGCATGAACAACCCATTTTCTTAAATTCTTTGAGAGACTAGAGTGGTCTGATCATTTTATTTTCCGAGTGGTGGGCAGGGGTGTGAGAAGATTAAGCAGACGAGTTCGAAATCATGCGGTGGTTTAACTTGCAGACAGGGAAAAGCTGTCTCCATGGTTGCAATGAGGAACAAGCGTACGTTTTCAATTCATCGATTACAGAAACAATGTTGAACGTGGACAAACGTGCTAATTTAGAGGACGGTGCCTTTTTTTATGATCAGCATAAACGATCGAATGGCCTTCCTTCCAGCTGTTTCCACACTAATTCTCCGGAAACTTTCATTGGAAACATTAGACCGCTCCACTGATGCAAGCTTGCCAACCTATTATAAAAGATCCTGATCAAACCTATTTCTGGTCCAAATTCAATTAACTAACAATTGAAGTAAACAAGGAAGTTCAGTTGTCACAGGCCTGCCATTCTGATGTTTTTTTTCAGGTTTTCGCACTCACATTGCATGCAACCTGTGACAAAAGTTTTCTAGCTTTGTGACCCGGTCATGACAGTGATATCAGCTGCCAGAATGTTTTAATTGGCAGTGCGGTTTGAGAATTTACTGCCGCACTAAAATAAATATATTGCAACGGAGTATGGCCCAAATAACTGATAAGGAAGTCAGCAGCAGACTCCTCATCTCTCCGTCAAATTTTCCAGGGAGTGAAACACATAGAAGTTTGAAAAATTGAACCCTTCAGATTATTGGAGAGATGTTTGACGTGGGGAATCTACTTTGATTAATTAAGATTTCATCCTCCAGTAGTGCGCTATCTTGTTCCCTCGCCAGGACACGGCTGACAGTTGAGCTGGACCTCCCTCACTCAGGGTTATTCCAAAATGTCTTCATGTTTTACTTAGTGTGCACTCAGTAGAGAGAACCCTGCCCTCTGTCCCGCTCTACGAATTTTTGAAAAAGAAAGTAAATTGAGGCAGTAAACTTCATGACTTTCAGCCAAGAACTTCGATGATCAGTAGATTTGTGGCATTTAGGATTATGGGAATAGTTCAAACTTTGTGAGAAGATTTGTAGCTCAGGTGCGCATTGTTGTGGTTCTGTTCGCCGAGCTGGGAGTTTTTGTTGCAAACTTTTCGTCCCCTTTCTAGGTAACGTCCTCAGTTCTTGGGAGCCTCCTGTGAAGCGCTTCTGTGCTGATTCCTCCGGCATTTATAGTGGTGTGTCTCTGCCGCTTCCGGTTGTCAGTTGCTGTCCGCTGCAGTGGCCCGTATATTGGGTCTAGGTCAATGTATTTGTTGATAGAATTTGTGGATGAGTGCCATGCCTCTAGGAATTCCCTGACTGTTTTCTGTTTGGCTTGCCCTATACTAGTGGTGTTGTCCCAATCGAATTCATGTTGTTTGTCATCCGAGTGTGTGGATACTAACGATAGCGGGCCTTGTCGTTTCGTGGCTAGTTGGTGTTCATTGATGCGCGTTGTTAGCAGTCTTCCTGTTTGTCCTATATAGTGTTTTGTGCAGTCCTTGCATGGGATTTTGTACATTACGTTGGTTTTGCACATGACCAAAACCAACGCAGTGTACAAAATCCCATGCAAGGACTGCACAAAGCACTACATAGGACAAACAGGAAGACAGCTAACAACGCGCATCCATGAGCACCAACGAGCCATGAAACGACACGACCCGTTGTCCTTAGTAGCCACACACTCAGATGACAGACAACATGAATTCGATTGGGACAACATCACTATTATAGGGCAAGCCAAACAGAGAATAGCCAGGGAATTCCGAGAGGCATGGCACTCATCCACAAATTCTATCAACAAATACATTGACCTAGACCCAATATACGGGCCACTGCAGCAGACAGCAACTGACAACCGGAAGCGGCAGAGACACACCACTATAAATGTCGGAGGAATCAGCACAGAAGCGCTTCACGGGAGGTTCCCAAGCACTGAGGATGTCACCTAGAAAGGGGACGAAACGTTTGCAACAAAAACTCCCACTCGGCGAACAGAACCACAACAATTATGGGAATACTGCAGAAAGTCGGGCAAGTGTTATGCATTATTTTATTTTTGTTAATCTGCATTTGATGGACTGTGAGGATGCCCTCTATACCATATGATTTGCTACTCTATCTGCTCACAGGCCAATTAAAATTGGTTGCCACGTATTTTCCCGTCCTTTGCCATGATCCTACATCTCTTCAGTACCTAGATTTGTGTTTACTACACCACGAGACAACACCTTCACAGTACCTCCAACTCGTCCACGCTGACCAGATATCTTAAACAAATCTCGTCCCAAATGCCAGCAATTGGCCGCGAGCCCTTTGAACCTTTCCTATTTGCACACCCATCCAGATCCCTTTTACATGTTGTAATTGCCACCACCATTTCATTTGGCATACATGCCCCAACCTCTGCATAAAAATTTTGTACTTAGTTCCCTTTTATATTTTTCCCCTCTCACCCTAAACCTATGTCGTCTTGTTCTGGACAATTCCACCCAAGGGCAAAGACCTTGTCTATTTGTCATATCTGGCCCCACGTTAAATTAAACCACGATAAAGTTATCCATCACCCTCTGTCGCTCCAGGGAAAACAGCCTCAGTCTATTCCGCCTCTCCCTCTCGCTCAAATCCTCCAACCCTAGCAAAATTCTTGTAAAGATTTTCTGAAATGTTCAAGTTTCACAACATCCTTCCTAAAGAAAGGAGACAAGAATTGCACGAAATATTCCAAAAGTGGCCTAAACAATGCATTGTACAGTAACAACATGATCTCCAATCCCCTACATTCATTGCTGTGACCAATAAAGGAAAGCATACCAATCATCTTCTTCACTATTCTCTCTACCTGTGACTCTATTTTGCAGGAGCTATGAACCTGCACTCCAAGGTCTCTTTGTTCAGCAACACTCCCTAGGCCCTCACCATTACCTGTACAAGTCTTGCTCTGATTTGTTTTCCCAAAATGCAGCTCCTCATAAGTATCTAAATTAAACTCCATCTGAAATTACTTGGCCCATTCGCCCATGTAGTCAAAACCTCATTATATTCTGACTTAAGTGCACCACCAGTTTTGATGTCACCTGCAAATTTTATATAATTTTATAAGACTTAGCAATGATCAACTAGCTAAAGTTTCAATTAGAACCATCTTACTGATATGAATCGACTTTATGTCTTCAGTCCCATAAATCCTTTTTGATCACCTGGCATTTCTCGGAGATTTCCTAGATCTTCCTCCCTGAAGATTCGTGCAAAGTAACTGGTTAGTTTCTCTGTCATTTCCTTGTTCTCCACGATAAATTTACCTATCACTTATCAATTTTCACATTTGATTTTGCTTTTGTTTCCTTTGATATACAGATCATAGATTTAGGAAGTCTTCGTGTTTCCTGTTTGCTTGGAATCAAGTTCGTTTTTATTTCTTCATGAGTTTCTTGGCTCTCAATTTCTAGAACATATTTTTTTCGGAATTCTCAGGTTCCCACAATATCTGGAATTCTTCTGAAGCTGCTTCCTTTGACTTTATGCAATCTTTAATTTCTTATGTTAACAATGATTAAGTTATCTTCCCTTTCTTTGGTGTTTGTAACACAGAGATATATACGTATGTGTCAGAACTTGCAATAATTCTATCAACAAAAATCATTGCTATTCTAACACTCAATGTGATCGTGCAAATATGCCCATTCCCTGCAGTTTCCTTCCCCATCCAATGCGTCCTAAATCGTGCCTAATCTCATCGTAATTGCCTTTCCTACAGCCAAGCTCTTGCCCTGCGGTGTATGCCTATCCCGTTCCATCGCGAAAGTAAACATAACTGAATTGTGTTCGCTATCACTAAATTTCTCACTCACCTCCTAATTTAAGAACTGGCTTGATTGATAAACCAGTACTAAATCCAAATGTGGCCTTAGCCCTTATTAGCCTGTCCACATACTGAGTCAGGAAACCCTCCTGCACACATTGGACAAAAACTGACGCATCCAAAGTACGTGAACTACACTATTTCCAGTCAGTATTTGGAAAGTTAATGTCCCCCATAACAACTAACCTATCTGTCTCCCTCCTATCGAGAATCATCTTTCCTATTCTTTCCTCTACATCTCTGGAGCTATTCGGAGGCCGGTGGAAAACTTCCAACAGGGTGACCTCTCCTTTCCTGTTTCTGACCTCATCCCATACTAACTCAGAGGACAAGTCCTCCAACGTCGTTTTTTGCAACCTTGATAGATAATGCCACACACCACCCCACGCCACTTTACCATCTTCTCTGTTCTTATTGGACCATATAATTCCTGTAACATGCAACAACCATTCCTGTCCCTGCTCTACCCATGTCTACAAAATGACCACAACATCGAAATCCCAGGTACGATCCCACCTGCACTTTCACCCACCTTATTCCAGATGCTCTCTGCGTTTACGGAGACATACTTCAAATCGACCTCTTCCTTGCCAGTCCCTCCTGCGACCTTGAAATCGTGTTTCAGACCTGTCTTCTCTCAACCTTCTGTATACTCGAACCGAAATTTAGGTTTCCATCCATCTGATAAATTATTTCAAACCCACCTGAAGAGTGTTAGCAATTTTCCACACGCACCCCACCAGAATATTTGTGCCCCCTCTGGATCAGTTTTAGAGGTCCCATCTACCCCAGCAAGAGCCCAAAATATTCAGGAATCCGAAATCCTCCCTACTGCATTATCCCTTAACCATATATCCAACTCCTCCCTCGAGGCTAAAGTGGGTGTTGAAGATGCTGGAGATTTTTAGTCAAGATTAGAGTGGTGCTGGAAAAGCACAATAGATCAGGTAGCAAGAAAAATCGACGTTTATGCAAAAACCCTTCATCAGTAGTGAGGCCTATCTCCTGTCTCTCCCTATTCCTCACCTCACCACCACGGTAATGGGCAACAAACCAGAGATAACAACACCGCCTGTATTAGCTCTAAGCTTCCATCCGCCCTGAATTTCTGCCTTAAATCCCCATCTGTCGTCATACCTATGTCATTGGTGCCTATGTGGAGCACGACTTGGCGCAGCTCCCCCTCCCCCTCAAGGATTCCGAAAACACAAGCAGAGACATCACGAACCCAGGCACCTGGGAGGCAACACACCAATAATGAGTCTGTCTCGTCACCACAAAACCTCCTCTCTGTCCCTCGAATTATACAGTTCCCAATTACTTATGCTCTGCTCCTCTTCCCCCTTCCTTTCTGAGCAACGGGGATACAATTTGTGTCATATACGGGTCCGATTGCTTACCCCAGGCATTGAGAAGATTAAGCCTGTAGGGGTGTTGTCTTATTGGGAATAAAAACATTCCCTACTTCCAGATCATATTGGACAATAGAATTAGTACTTTCCATTCTGTTTCTGCGGATGTCTTCAGACTCTTGCAACTGAACATGCATTTTGTTCTTTACTCCTGGGACAGATATCTCACTATCCTATCCCATTCTTCAAGGAATTCATCGATATTTTCCATATTTTGATGCACATCAAAATCCAGACCACCTGGATTGCTTCTCTATAAAGGGCAACAACTAAGACCTTTATCTTCAATTCCCTGTCCCTTTTGTTGTAAGGTTTCAACATACTCACATTACATCCGATAGAGTTTTATTTTGTCTGACATCTTTACCAGATTGTTTGTCTGACTCAACTTCTTCTCAATTTGTTCGGGACCACTTAATCTGGCTTTGAAGGGTTCTCCTTTCACTTGTAACAATACCCATGGGAAAACGTACGCTGTTTTGAGCTTTTTTGTCTGCCTCTTGCTTCCGTCTGTGCTTTCCCCTCTTCAGTTAATTCACTTATTCGATTTAATTTCTTCCTTCATTTTAGATATACAATCCAAATATGAAATCTTTAACTTCTGTCCTGTCAATTGTTTTGTTTATTAGTTTCAAAGGCCTTCTCACTTCATACCCGAATATTGACTCAAAGGGATTAAACTAAGTAGGTTCGTTAGCAAACAAGATGAAGGGAATACATTTATCCCCATCATTCGGGAAAGCCTGACAGTACACTCTCAACATTGTCCTCAGGTTCTGAAGCCACGTTTCCAAGCCTCCATGGTATGCAAGGTGGTACACGCTTGGTTTAACAAGCTGCATGGCTCAACTATCCATGATTTTCATACATAGTTTAGCAGTAAAATTAGACCATTCCAGTGACTGAATCTCCCTGTGTAGCCCATACCATCTAAACAAAATGGCCTTTGCCTTAACATGAAGTAATGGAATTGCCTACGGAAAACGGGGAAACACAGCCATTATGGTTGTGAAATTACAATTACAACCTACAATTACAATTGGGAATATTACCCCAACATACTTGCCCCAGAGGTGGGAAAGAAGTCACATAAAATTATGTTGTATGCCAATCATTTTATGATTTTGTCAAATCCCGCAACTTCGGTAGATCACGTGATGCAATGCATTAATTCGCTTGTGACATTTTCGAGCTTTAAGATTAACTTTACAAAGTTGGAGGCTGTGCCTATGGGAGGTCTTGGAGAAATACCTGATATTGAGGGTAAATCCTGGTTTCCTTTAAATGGTCACGGGGGTCGGGGGGGGGGATGTTGTTGCTGTCGTGGGGGAGGGTTTCCCTATTTCGATATATTCATTACATTCGTCTTTGATCATTTATTTAACATGAACTATGTCCATTTGTTTGACAAAGTTAAACAAGACCTTCAAAGATGGGAGGCACTTTCAATATCCTGGCTGGGTCTTCTAGTTGGTAGTAAAATGAATGTCCTTCCTCATTTACTATACCCCGTGTGAATGCTTCCTTTGACGTTTCCCAGACAGACATTTATGAGACTTTATGGCTGGTTTAGCACTTTTATTTGGCAACTCTTTATCAAGCTAACCAAATTGCAACTATCCCACAGATTGCAACTCCCACACAAAATCAATTAATTAAGCTTTTTTGTCCTATGTTGGTGTCTGAGCTGCTAAGGACTCGGCATCAATAGGGCTAGATATTGAACCCTCTCAGACAAAGTGAACCCTTATTAGTCTGTTGGTCTCAGACAGATTGACAACATTTATGGAGTATTGACATAACCCAATAATTATCAATACTGTTAAAACATGAATGACAATGCGTCAGATTGAGGGCAATGCAGCCAAAACCATGTTTCTTACTCCTACAATTGGTGTACTGTGTTGTCATCCGGGGTTAATGGATTCCAGGTTTAAACTGTGGCCAGCCAGGCGTGTGCCTTGCTTGAGTGATTTAGAATTAGTAGAATCCCTACAGTGTGGATGCAAGCCCTTGGGCCCCGCAAGTCCACCTCGACCCTCTGAAGAATAACCCACCCAGACCCATTCCCCAACCATCCTATATTTACCCTGACTAATGCCCAAACTTACATATCCCTGAACACTATGGGTGATTTATCAATGGCCAATTCATCTAACCTGCACATCTTTGGACTGTGGGAGAAAACCCACACAGACACGGCTAGAATATGTTAACCCCACACAGCCAGTCAAGGCCGGAACCAAAGCCGCGACCCTGGTACTGTGAGGCAGAAGTGCTAAACACTAAGCAACCATGTGTTATTTGAGGGGTAAACAATGATATCATTTGATCAAATAACTCGTACGTATGGACTACCTAGTAGAGACCTCTTCTGTTATTTTCCAGATCAGAGATTTGATTTAAAAACACTCACACACACACACACTTTTAACAGACTTCTACATGGCTTAAAGAGAGAAGAGGGTGCCTATTGCTTAAAATACACTCTCTGTCAGTACCCTTTATCATCAGTTGGAGAGTGATTCCTCAGACGAGACTGTGTTGCTTTGTGATGTCCGTGAGAGAGGTTTTGGGGTTCAGAACATTTCGAAGACGTGGGAGGATATTTGTGAAAATGATCGAAGGATTTTGGTCTGTAATAGGACCCATTCCATGCAGTTGAAGATTCTTCATAGTGTCTATCTGACCCCAGATTGTCTCTCAAAATTCAAAGTGGGAATATCTTCAGCATGTACGAAATGCTGAATGACTACAGGAACTCTTACGCATTGCTTGTGGTCCTGCTGCAGGCTTTAGATATATTGGAACACTGTGTTAGGTGTGATAGAGTGGGTCTTGGGGACTGAATTGGAGATGGACCTGCTTTCTCTTTTCCTTGGCCTGTCCAGGTTACTTTACACAGATACACATGGGAAAAAAAATCTTAATTTTTGTGCTAGGAAACATATTCTGTTTTGTTAGATGTCTGAAACCTCCCGGGTCTTTTGGATCGTTGTAAGCTCTTCATGCACCAGTATGGTACACCAAACAGCAGAGATTTATATCAGACATGGCTGCCCTTTTTAGGTTACCGCGATACAGGCTTATCTGCCACTCTAAGGAGAGCTTTTATATAGCCATGACGATATTGTCTAATGAATCAACGTCCAGAGAGGAAGAACTATAAACATAAAAATGTGTTTCAGTTAATGCTTGTTGATGAAGGAAAGCTATCGTTTTGTTATGTTGAGCTGTATTATTTATTCATTATTTATTGTTTATTTTTGTTTTTCTTCTGTCTGTGTAGTGTTTTTAACTTGTTTTGTATATACATGCAATTGGACGTAATTTTGTTCAGTTATTTGAGTTATCTTGTTATTGGTTTATTATAATATTAAAAATCTTTTTTTTAAATCAAAATATTTTTAAAAATTAAAATGCTAACATTGAATGAATAGAGTCCAAACCTGTCATACAAGAGACCACTCATGGTGGTTTATATTGAGGATCACCACATCTGGGGTGATGGGGTGAGGTTGAGAGACCGTCCCTTTCAGGGTAACCTCTGTCAATGTGAGGAACTGAAGCTGCGCTGTTGGCTTCACTCTGCATCACAAACCTGCCGTCCAGCCAACTGATTGGGAGACAGTGCAGCTGTTCCAGACAGAAAAAGTCACAGGCAAAGGGTAAGAGAAACATTCATAACAAGGAAAGTGGTACAATTCAGATAACATTTAAGGTAACGGCTGAGGGTAAAAACGTTCTCTGTTTGCAATTGTATTTTATAACAAGATGTGTTTAGAAGCTGATTTTGGTTTAACATCATTAAGGTGAGTAAAGTGAAATAACCAGAATTACTAAGTGTGATTGGATATCTATAACCATAAAATAAGTGTATATTTTTGTTTTGTCTGTGTAATACATGCTGACGGTTGCATGAAAGTATATAAATGATGGAATATATTGTTAGGAGTGTCCGTCCCCATGGGAAATGCCCTCAAACAGGCGCTTGAAAAAATCCGGGGTAAAGATACCTGAGTGCAATCTGGTCTGTGACAGAAACCCAGGGGATTGAATGTGCGAAAGTTCCTGTAACATGTAGTTGAGAAAACCATCAGATCAGCGGGGACCTTATTGAGTGTCATAGCACGTTTGAAGGGCTGAATGGCCTGAGCATGGTTTAAATTGTGTGTGAATTGGAAAATGTACATCTCTACTCCTTCCACTTACGTGTTATACATTGGGACACTGCCATTTTCCAGAAACTGGGAATTATTTGGAACATTATCTGGGACATTCCATAATCGGCATTCTCCAGAATATTCTATGACAGTGTTTTGCAAAGGCGAAAGGTAGAGATACAGAGCGAGGGAAGGTGCTGCAAGTGGTAGTGAGAGTGGGAGACCATGAGACTTGTTCGGGTGTCGGTGCTATAACAGACATACAGTGAGTGTGAGGGAGCAGAGAGAATACGGTGACACTTATCCTGACAGAGCGGGGAATGCTATTGATGCTTGCCCTGTAGTGCTGGACATTTCCTCAGACCGCAGATACTGCACTGAGCTGGGTGGGGAGCTCAGACCCAGTTCGCTGGGTCTGGTGATGCGGCTCCCTCTGGGAAGAGAACGGTCCCCCTCTGTACTAGTCCATCCACTATGTTCACCATGGTGCAATTGCCCCTTATCTGCCAATCTGCCGTTTCCCTGCCCTTGCTCTGTATCCATCTAATCCTTTCCTATCTGTGTATTTGTCCAAATGCCTTTTCAATGTTGTTATTGTACCCACCTCAAACACTTCCACAGGCAGCTCAGTTCATATGCGTACCATGCTCTGTGTAAAAAAATTTGCCCCTCAGGTTCATTTTTATTTGTTTCCTTTCCACACATTAACGGATGTCCACTAGTCCTCGATTCCCCAACCTTGCAAAAACCTTTTGAAGTATTCACCCCATGCACACCTCTCATGATTTGATAAGATGTACACTTCCATAAGAACCCTCTCAGTTTCTTATGCTGTAAAGAAATAAGTTCTAACCTGTCCAGTGTCTCTCTATAACTCAGACCCTTTACCCAGGAAGCATCGTTGTAAATTTCTTCTGCATTTTTTCTAGTTCAATAATATCCTTTCCAGAGTAAGCTGAACAAAACTGAACACAATATTCCAAAAGCAGCCTTACCAGCATCCTGTACAACTGCAACATAACGTCCCAACTTTTATACTCAATGCCCTGATGTAGGCCAGTGTGCCAAAAGCCTTCTTCACTGCCCTGTGTATTTGTGACACAAATTTCAGGCAACCGTGCATCTGATCTCCAACGTCCTATTGTTCCATTACACTCCTTAAGGCCCTCTCGTTCATCATTAAAAACCTACCTGGATTTGACTGTCCAAAACGCAAGATGTCACACGTAACTATATGAAACTCCATTTGCTATTTCTCAGCCCTTTTCTCCAGCTGATCAACGTACTGAAGCATTTTCTGATAACGTTTTAACGTCCCTCACTGTGAACGATGCCTCCTATTTTAGAGTCATCTGCAAACTTACTAACCTTGCGTTGTGCACTCTCATCCAAATCATTGATATAGATAACAAACAGCAGTGGGCCCAGTACCGACCCCTGAAGCACTCCACTAGTCACAGGTCTCCAGTCCTACAAGCATACCTTCACCATAGTCATTTGTTTCCTAATGTCAAGCCAATTGTGTCGCCTATTTGCCAGTTCACCTTGGAGTCCATGCGATCTAACCTTCTCGAGGGGCCTACTATGTGGAACCTTATCAAAGGCCTTACTGAAATCCATACAGAATATGTCCACCATCCTGCCCTCGTCAACCTTCCTGGTCACTTCCTCAAGAAACTCGAACAAAATGTGTAAGGCATGATCTGCCACGCGCAAAGCTATACTGATAAATCTCTGTATTTCCAAATGTATGCACATCTTATGTCTCAGAACCTTCTCAAGTGGTTTATCGAAAACAGGTGTGAAGCTTACGGGTCTATATTTCCCAGGATTTTCTATGCAGCCATTCTTGAATAAGCGCACAACATTTGCTAAAGCCCAGTCTTCTGGAGCCTTGGCATCTCGACCTTTGCTCTCACCTCTTGCAATACTCTTATATATATATCTGGTCAGGACCAAGAGATTTGTCTGACCGTGTGCATTCTAATATGTCCAGGAGCACTCTCCTGAGATATGGACAGTACCAATATATGACAACTAATCTCCCAAAGGGCAGAGGTATTCATGTCTTTCTTCATGGTAAACATCGAGGGGAAATTGAGGACTTCACCAATCTCTTAAGGTTTTACACATGCATGCCCATTTTGGATTTTAAGACATCCTATTCTCTCTCCAGTTGTTCTTTTACTTTACTATACAGAATTTGGATTCACCCTAATCTTCTCAGCCAAGATTATCTCATACCCCTTTTCCTCCTTGCTGATTTCCTTCTTCAGTAAACTCCTCTATCCTCTCTGTACTTCCAGGGATTCCCTTGATCCGAGCTGCTGAAAGTGAGGCGCGCCACCTTTTTTTCTGGTCAGAGCCTCAATATCTTTTGTCATCCAAGGTTCTCTTTTCCAGCCTCACTTTACCTTAACCCTCACAGGAACATTGAATCCTTGAACTCGAGTTATCTCACTTTTAAAGCCCTCCCTCTTGCCCGGGATCCTTTTATCTCGAACCAAGCTCCTCCAAACATCCCCTGCAATCCACTGTCCAATTACAACAAATTTCGTCTTGTCCCAATTTAGAACTTGAATCTGTGGAACAATTTTGTCCCTCCCATAACTATTTTAAAATTAAAACGACTCCAGTCACTTTTCCCAATTGCTTCCCCACTTAACATCCTCCACCTATCCTGCCCTATTTCCCAACAGTAGGTCAAATCTGTCCCTTCCTGAGTCGGACCCGCTATACAGCTTGTGGAAACTTACTGAACACACTTAACAAATTACGTTCCATCTAAGTTCTTAAATATCTGGAAGTCCCAGTCTCTGTTCGGCAAATTAAAGTTACCTATTTTATCAACCCTATTGTTCCTGTAGGTCTCCCCAGTCTCCCTGCGTATTTGTTCCTCTAATTCCCATTGTTGATTGGAGGCTCATAGTGCACCACTATAACATTACCAATCCCCCTCTAACGACTTTTCACCATTCACAAAACCTTTTTGGATATTACCTCAGTTATTTCATCTTTACATACTGGTGTGATACTCGCCCTAATCAGAACTATTGGTATTTAAAATGTTTGCACTTACATCTCTCCATCGCAGTGATTTTCACATTCACGGCACCTCTTTAAAGCACAGTGGAGATATGGAGCTGTAAATGGATGGTAGCTGCACATCCTGTCACTTCCAGCATTGGCTGCAAGTTACCCCACACTGGGAAGCGACCTAACACAGTTTTACCGAAAAATGCAACAGCCTGGGTTGAGATAAGAACGAACCAGTGCGGTCTGCACAGCTCCTTACACTGGACATTTAGCCTAGGATTATAGATCAAGCATTGGTATGGGCTGCACAGAGTTCCATTCTGGATATTGCTGGGTTGCATTCAGCGGTACGCTAACTGGATCTGTACAGTGCTCCATCCTGAACGTATAATGGATGGATTGGTTATGTGAGTTGGATTGCGATTGGGAGAGAACTAAACATCTGGCAATACCTTCAATTTATGTTTTCATTCTTGTGATTGGAGCCTTCAAATCCCGTCACATCTGGTCAGACCCATCCCTCTGGATGAGTGATGGTGACTGTTGTTACAGCATCTGGGTCTGCAACATGACCAACAAATGGAGCAGAGGATGCAGAGAGGGAGTCTCCGTAAAATAGAATGAGGGAATCACCATCAGATCAGCCGTGGTCTGAGTGAATGGTGGGGCAGGATTGAATGGACCACTAATGCAATTTATCATATATTTCTGTTTGTTCAAACAAACTCCACTTCCCTACCAGTGTCCCATAGTGGTTGTGAGTGAGTAACCTCCTCCTGTTCCTGCGTAACAGGATCCTTGGGCCTCAACAGTCTCCAGATTTCTATGTGCCCCAGTTTCGAGCAGTTGCGTGACTGCCTCTTATTCCTGTGTTCCAGTCTTCAGCAGCTGAGTGACTGCCTCCTAATCCAAAGTTTTGTGAAAATACATGTCCTCCTCCTCCTGCTCCAGAGTAACAGTCTCCAATAGATCTGTAGTCCCCTGCTGCACCTGTGGAATGGAATTGAGGGACTGAATGGCCTCTTCACATTCTTTACGGCTCTTCTTGATGAAAAGCCTTTCCCCTGTTTCTGTAAAACACCATCAAAATCTGAATGATGTATTTTTGTTTTTGACTCTCAGTAAATGAGCAAACAAGCCGACTGGCAGAATTCAGAAGCTGAATAGCCTCCTCCTGTTCCCATGTTAAACACTCAAAGGTCAATAGATTCTCAGAGATGTACATCACGGAAAAGATCCTGCGGTCTTGTCATCCATACCCACCAAATATCCTAAATTAATCTCTTCCCCCTTGCCAGCAGTTGTACCATCTCCCACTAAACACTTCCCATGCATGTATCCATCCAAATGCCTTTTTAATGGTGTAACTGTACCAGCCTCCACCACCTCTTTTGGTTGTTCATCCATACACACAGCAGTCTCTGTGTGAAAATATTGTTTCAAAATGTCCCTTTTAAAATCTTTCTCCTCTCACCTGAAACCTTTGTCTTCTAAGTTTGGACTCGCCAATCCTGGGGTAAAGACATTGACTGTTTACATTATCTATGCCCCTCATGATTTTATGAACCTCTTTCAGGTCTCCCCTCAGTCTCAACACTTGAAAGTAGCCCCAGCCGATTCAAACTCTCTCTGTAACTCTAACCCTCCAACACCTGCAACATTCTTTGAAAACTCTTCTGTACCCTTTCAAGTTTGACAACATCTTTCCGACAGCAGAGTGACCAGAATTAAAGGCAATATTGCAAAAGTGGTCAAACCAATGTCCTGTACAGATGCAACACGTCATGCAAATGTTTGGACTCAAAGCACGCACCAGCAAAGGGAAGATCACCAAGTGCCTTCTTCACGATGCTGTCTACCTGTGACGGCACTTTCAAGGAACTGAGAACCTGCAGCACACGGTGCCTCACAGGGCAGCGATCTGGATTTAATTCCATCTTTGAATGACTGACTGTATGGAGTTTGTACATTCTGCCCATGTCTGTGTGAGTTTCCTCCGGGTGCTATGCTTTCCTCCGACAGTATAATGATATACAGGTAAGGGTAGATTGGCCATCCTAAATTGCTCAGAGTGCGCAGGATGTGTAGGAGAGGTGGATTATCCATGGGAAATGCAGGCACAGAGGGGTAGAGTAGGGGGTGGTCCAGTGGGATATTATTTAGATGGTCGGTGTGGCCTCGATGGGTCGAATAGCCTGTTTCCTCACTGAAGGGATTCTATAATTTCTATGCAGTTCTCCCTGATTGGCAACTTTCGAAAGGGCTCTACCTATATGCCTTGCCCTAATCTTTCTTGCCAAAATGCAACACTTCTCATTTATCTATAATAAACTCCATCTGCCACTCTTCAACGACCTAATCAATGCCCCATGATATTCTGAGATATCATTCTTCACTGTCGACTACACCACCAAATTTGGAACTATCTACAAACTTACTGACCATACTTCCTATACTCAAGTGCAAATTATTTGTATAAGTAACAAAAGGCGGTGTACCGAGTCTTGATCTTTGCGGCACGCCACGAGTCACAGATCTCCAAGTTTAATGAACAAATGATCACTGTCACGCCCTGTCTCCGATATTCAAGTAAATGTTGGATCTAAATGGCGAGCTCTCCCTGGATCCCAGGCAGTCTGACCTTGCTAACCAGTCTACCATGTAGAACATTTTGGCTTTCTTACTGAATTCCATAAAGACAACCTCCACTGTCCTGCCTTCATCGATCATCTTCATCACTTCCTCAAAAATTCCACTGAGTCAATGAGACGTGATCTCCAATGTACAAAGCCCTCTTCAGTCCTTGTCTTTCCAAATGCTATTACATCCTTTCCCTCAAAATCCCCTCCAACAAATTACTCACGATTGACGTCAGGATCACCAGTCTATATTTACCTGTTTTTTTCCGTATTTTCTCAAATAATGATACTATGTTAGCAGCCCTCCGGTCTATTGCGCCTTACCTGTGGAAATCAATGATACAGATATATCAGACAAAGGCGGGCAGTCTCTTTCCTAGCTTCCCACAAACTTCTGGGATCAGGTGCAAGGGATTTATAAAACGGGTTCTTTTCAAGACATCATTATATATTTCTTCATTCTCTCGCTCTTGTAACCTCCTCCACACTAACTACTGAGGAGAAATACTTGTTTCATATCCGTCCCATCTCCTGTGGTTCCACACATAGGTAGCCTTACTGATCTTTAAGGTGCCATATTCTGTAACTAGTTAATCTTTTGCCATTAAAGAATTTGTAGAATTTCTTCAATGCCTCGTTAACCCTATTTCTGAAACCATCTCATGTCCCCTTTTTTTGGCCCAATTTCCCAATACAATTACTGTCCTTATACTCATCTCGGGATTCACTTGATCTCAGCTCTGTTTACCTGACATATGCCTCCTTCCTTACCTTGAACAAAGCATCAATATATCTAGCCGTCCAGCACTCACTGCACCCACGAGCTTTGCCCATCTCACTAACAGGAAGACATTGGCTCTGGACTCTATGAAACCAAGTTTTGATGGCCTTGCATTTTCCAACCTCCCTTAACCTGCAAATAGGGTATTCCAATCAGCCTTTCACAGGGCTCGCCCAACACTTTCAAAATTGGCCATATAAAAAGTTAGAAATTTAATGTTTACATCAGGTCTTTCCTGTTCCACAACTAGTTTAAAACTAATATTTATGCGTAACAGACTTGAAAGTTAAATAAACACTTCCTGCCCCACTGTAACAGGCTCGAGAGGCTGAATTGGCTCCTCCTGTCCCTCTGTAACAGACTGGAGAGGCTGAATGACCTCCTCCTGTCCCTCTGTAATAGAGCCAAAAGGCTGACTGGCCTCCTCCTGTTCCTATATAAAACATTCGAGAGGCTTTATGGCCTCCTCATGTCCCGGTGTAACAGACCCATGTCACAGCAACCCATGGATTATGAGCAGGCAGTAAACTGTGTCTAATGGAGGTCCATCCCTTCTCAGTTACAAAAACACAAACAACACAATGTACTCCAGGTGCCCTCTCAGTAACACCTCATACTGCTGCAGCGGCACAGCTCTTTGTTTTGAATGATTCTGTTGTCAAAAAGTGCCAATATTCAAGTTTCCACCTTTGCAAGTAGCAACAGGCTGATATGGGCTGAATGGCCTTCTCTTATCCCTCTGTAGAAGGTTCATAGGAACAGAATTGTTTTGGCCTGTTCCTGAGCAGCACTCTCAATGCTCTGTCTCAAGGTCATGAAAGGATTTGATAAAGGGCATTAAAACCAGCAGTAGCCTCACACTGGTCAATAAGTACCGTACTTTGTGTTCAGTTATCTAGAAACTTGCCCACTCGTCTTATTTTTTATGCAGCCAATCTGTTATTATATAACTGCCTCCATTCATAAACAGAGGGGAACATATATAGACCCCTGCAGTGTCCTGTTAATACTCTCATACACAGATTGAAAGATGTATGGTCAATCTCTCAGCAACCCTTATCCATTCCATCCAAACCCAGTAAATGTTCCCTTTTATAGTGATATGAAAAGTGATGTATGGAACTGGTTACTGATCCTATTTGTTCAGTGACTGTGATTAATGCCAGTCTCCATGGATTCTAATTATCCCAGTGGAGAGTTTCCATCTTTTAATGATAAATGAGCTCTGTTCAATGTGTTATCCCATAACATGAGCGGGAACATCACCGACAGCACTGACAGGGATCAGCAGATCCAGAGGGAGGGGGAGGAGAGATCAGAATCTGAGAACATTAGACTGGAATGTTACAACAATGGATAAGACTCTGAGAACATTAGACTGGAATGTTTCAACAATGGATCAGAATCTGAGAACATCAGAGTGGAATATTCCAGCAATAGACAGGCGCTTATCCGATTATGTTTGGTATCTTTCTGCATTTGATTGGTGGCCATTATCATTTCAGATCTATTACGCTGTTCTTATTCTTCAATACTTTTATTATCCTTTCCTGGCTATCGTTGGTGTTCCTGGTGAGTGTCACTGTCCAGATTTTGTTTTCTATTAACCAGTTATGACTTTATTATTGTTATTTCATATAGTCTACACTTCTTGCCACTATTATTGTTCCCGTTAAAACTCTGAATTCAGAGTTTCACTCGACAGACCACTACTAACTACATCAATGAACGTGTTCAATTACTGTCTCTCTCTCTGCTCTGACCTTGTTACTCATGGGTCTCTAATCAGTTTCAGCGGAGGACGGCAATGCATTATATCATTGCCTTTGTTTTTTTTAAATATTAAGAGCATGGAGGACACTGTCTACAGTTCTGGTTACAAACTCCACTTCCTTCCACTGTTTCTTTCACATCACTGGCCAATATCTGCAGCTGAAGCAAAAAAGTCACAACTGTGGGAGATCCCTTTGACTATGAGCTGATTGTTGACAACATTCCCTGACCATTTCTAACTTGAAATACTCACCATTCCAGAATATATCTCACTGGCTTATTTCATCTGCTGTTTGAATCTTGAGCTATGAAGTACAGTCTTAATGAAGCCAATAATCTGCTGCTGATACTCCTGGCTTCAAACCTGCCGAAGCAAATCTGATTCGAACTCACACCAAACTCCCATCCATCTGTCATTCATGTGCATGGTGATGTATCTTGCTATTGTGTCTGGCAATGCCTTTATTTTAACATTCTCAAGCACTTCACCGTATCTGTCCACGAAACTTTTCTCATTCTCTGTTGATTAATATAAAACCTGACAGGTGTTCATAATTAAAATAAAATCCTCCGTGTGTGTTCCTTCTCAAACATTGAGTTTCGCATTCAGCCACGCCTAACGCGCACGCGCACACACTCTCCCTCAGTCTCTGATCAACACACACACAAAAAGCACACATACCGAGAGAGCAAACCTTCCCATTGTAGGCAGTAACTGATGCGAGTATAGTTAGCATAAGGTAGTAAAGTTTGCAATACGCTCCATGCTGGGCAAATAGTGCAGTTTACTGAGCAACACACTAGCATGGTCTGCACAACCCTCCCTGCTGGGCTGTCATCTTGTCCCAGTTTATGTTGCTTATGGTGTTCTGTGAAGCAGATTCAGAATTTGATGTAACAAACGATTTCAGCTGATCTGACAATGCCTTTATTCAATGTTCTCTTCCCTGTAATTTTACTCTCGAAGATCTCACTTCTGCAGTTAGTCCCACTGCCCTGTCTTTTTCCCTATACTTCCACAACATTTCTCAGTTAATTAACTGTCTGTTTCTGTCTTTAATGTGAATTTCTCTGTCCCTCTGTATCTTTCCCTGGCCTTAGGATTTGGCTCCCTAGTGTATTGAGAGCTCGCATTGTGTAGCTCAGAAACAGTTAAATGGTGTGTGTCAAGTTGTTGTTCACTTCCTGGTATATCCTATGTGATGGTCCATGGTCAGGCATGATTTAGATGTTATGAGACGCACCCTTGTAAGTTGGACAGTACCTGTGTTTGTCCCGCTCATATGACCTTGCGATCAGTAACACGAGGAAGCCCACTGAGTAAAGGACCAGGCATCTAAATTATGTGACAATGCTGTCACTTTTTTAGAAAAAAAATGTTATTTTCTCCATTTTAAAGTAAGAGGTCTTAAAGGTCAAACTAACAACTAAAAAGGGCTCAAGTAAATAACTTACAAGGCTTTTAGGTTTTTCAATAAATATTAGGAACAATGGCCAGCTGGCACAGACCAGGCTTTCGAAATTTTTCCTTGTAGCTGTAGCAGTCATCAGGTGTTTGGTGTCCCAGAAGGGTTGGAAGTTTTAGTAAATTATTCCTAGCTGCTACTCTCTCTGAAACATCACTTGATGCTATTTCCTCCTGGATTGGAGAACTGTATGCAAGAATGTATTTCTGAATGTTCCTTTTTGCCAAGGAGTGTGTTTATGTGATGTTAGTATATTGTAACAGTTCATTATTCGGTTAATGTTTCCAATAGCTAAATTATTCTAGATTCCTTTTCATTGTGTATAGATTTCATTAAAATGTTTAAGTATATTGTGTTTTAATTAATGGTGAGGGGTTTGACTAGCATCACATCTGAAACACCCACTTCACATCTACCTTTAAAATAAGGAAAGGTTGCCATCCAAGCTACCTTCTTAAAATAGTTTGAGGCATTTAGTTGGTCTATAGCAAACTGGGGACACTTGGCTGGTCCTAAATCGACAATACCAAATTGGATTTAGAATTACAATCCCTACTGTGTGCAAACAGGCCATTCGACCCAACAAGTCCGCACCGACCCTACGAGGAGTAACCTACCCAGACCCATTCCTCCACCCCATTATTACCCCGGCAAAGACCCCTAACCCACACATCTCTGAAAACTACAAACAATTTAGTCTGGCCAATTCACCTGACATGCACATCTTTAGATTGTGGGAGGAATCCAAAGGAACCAGAATAGGCTCATGCAGACAATGGTGAGTATGCAGCAGGAGACTATTGGGTTCAAAGGTGGCGTTTGGTAGTTGTTAGTGTCTTTTGTTGTGGATGTTGAATTCGGTTGGTTTAAACAGTGTTTTGTGAATAAAGATTCTTTCAGTCACGAAGAGTTCTCTGGGTGTGGAAGAAGTAAAATTGAGGATTTTACAAAAGGTAATGAAGCCAAAGCTGTAGGAATTGACAGACAAGCTAGACTTGGGGTTCCGATTGTCTGTGAGAAAATGAGAGATAATTACAGTGATAGCTCGGCTGTTACATTTGGTGGAAATGTCATCAGAATCTTTGGAAATGGCTAGAATTCAATTTCAAATAAGGCACTTTGAACATGAGAAGGAATTGAAACAGGTTGAATTATGATGGAAAGTAGAAATAAAAGAAAGGAAAATGAAGAAGAAAGAGAGAAGAAAAGTAGAGAGTTTCAACTTCAAAAGTTAGCAATTGAAGAGGAAAGTTGACATTTTAGGCGGAGATGAAGGTAGACGGTGACCTGGATGAGGAGAATAGTGAGGTTGAGCAACCCTATAGTCGCCAATGGCCTGATCGAGTTCTGTTTAAATACATCCAGGCATTATCTAAATTTGATGAGAAGGATGGGGAAGCATTTTGAATTTCATTTTAGAAATGGCTAAACGAATGCAGTGGACACTGACTATGTGGATTTAGTTGATCCAATCAGCGCTGGTGGGTATTGACATCCCTATCGGAGGAGGTAACTGGCCAGTATGAGGTGGTGAAGAAAGCCATCAGCTTGTGCCAGAAGCCGACATACAGCATTTCAGGAATCTAAAAACGGGTGCCTGGTTAAACGCACATTGATTTTGAAAGGACAAAACAAAGTAATTTCGAAAGGTATGTAAAGGTACTAAAAACAAAACAAAACTATGACACTCTTAGAGAGATTCTTATTTTGGAGAAGTTCAGCAATTCTCCTGCAGTTGTGAGAATTCGTGTGGAAGAGCAGAGAATTAAAAGGGCAAGATTAGAAATGAAATGGCTGATGATGATGATTGGGTTCAGAAATAAAAGTTTGGTTTTGGTGAGAGATTGAGAAGAATGTACGAGATTTTCTTAAAACACATACCTGTGAAATTAAGGTTTACTGGCATAGGCAAGGAGTAGCAGGTAAAGAGTTTACAGCATTAAGACGTACAGAAGTATGTAATTTTTTTATGCTGAGATATGAGGAGCTATGTCATTCAGAGGGACTATTGAAAAGATGAGAAGTGCTCCATTATGTAACGCGTGGTTGGAGTGTCCAGTGGAAACATCAACAAATTTATTCCACAATGGGGAAGGAGGCCTTGAGCTTGATGTTGGCTTTCCAATAGTCCAGCATTTAAATTGCGAATAACATACCTGAGACAAAGCGTTATCACTGATCATGACCCGGTAAAGAATTTGCAGAAGTTTAGGGAGAAAACACCAGTCTGTTTCGATTGAGCTTATTATTGCTGCCATTCAGTTTGAAATTATGCAGTTGAGTGGGCAAGAAAACCTAAGTTTTGACACGTTGTGGAGACTTGGATGAAGAAAGACAAAGGATTCTGTGGCCGGAGCAAAATCGAAACTAGTTGTCAACTTTTGTATGCTCAGAGTCAATGTAATATATATGCATTGCAGTCTACTAATAGAGGAAGATTAGGAGGTCTAAAGTGAATCCATCTTTGTATATTGATGCATTATTTTATTAAAGGTAGATTTGTGAGGACAGTATCCATATAAAAAGATTATTTTCTCTTGGGCTTTTTTTGGAGAAAGGTTTTAAAGGCAGAGGTGCGGAACTGCTGTCTGAAAACAGTCCAAGTAAATAACTGAGAAAGTCTTTAGGTTTTATTAAAACGGTGGTAACAATGGAAAGCTCTCCCAGACGAGGATTCCGCGTTTTGATGTTAGCTGCAGCATTCAGAAGCTGCTAGGTATCGCAGAAGGGTTGGAAGCTTCAATTCATGATCCCTAAATGAGCAACAAATGACTCAGAGGCAAAGAGAGGGGAAGATTAGAAACCACGGAGTGAGTGTGTCTGAGGAAAGGGATCTGCTGTATCCGCCCGGGTTTTCCAGGAACATCTTCCCAAGCTACACTTAGGGGGAGGATGGTGCTGCCAAGGGCTGTTAGGATCATAGTTTCATTCAGCTTCTATGATCCAGAACTTTCCAGACATAGTAGGTAGCATATCCATCATCTCCCAGTATCTCAACATCAATGTCACCATTCGGTGATGGAGGACATATATGATGGATGCGGTAAATACATTGTTTCTCCCACAGCAGGGAGCTGCCATGTTTATCCAAAAATAGTGGGATTCCTGGTGGTGTGCATGACATCTGCAGAGTATCCCATGTCAATGGGGAGGGGAAGAGGAACTGAAAGATCTGTCTCTCTATTAATGTTGCAGCGCGCCCATGCATAGTACATCATGTTGGTGAATACCTACTGTCCTGGCATCAGTCAGGGCCTCTTCATTCAGAAGCAGTCAGCCATTCCCATCGTCATCGGGTCTCCACGTAGAATGAAATTAATATATATTGGACAAAGGCCGTTCCCTTGATGCACCATCCCCACCACCAATCATCCAGATCAAAGTATTCCGTGTGTATGGAGAGCAATGGGGTCACTTGGAGCGTCAAGGCGCAGATGATCAGGGATGAAGCAAACTCTACTAAGTCTGAAGGGGTCTGAGTGAACGTCCCCAGTACACAGTATTACTATATCCTGTTATCCCTCTCCATTTCAGTAATATACTGCCTTCCATTATCCCTGTAAATGAAATGCCAGGTTATATCATGTTACATTCCACCTGCCAAACTATTACCGATTGCCTTTACCTCTCTGAATCTACTTGCAGACTCTCCACCCTCTCTTCATAAAGTAATCTCTTGCTTACCACGGCGACATCACCAATATCAGCACCTGCATATCTGTTCCATCCTCCTGATCATTAATATAGACTGTAAATAGTTGAGAACCCAGCGCTGGTCACTGTGTGACCCTACTGGTTGCGTTCTCTCTAAAACTGATTTATCCTGAGTTCCTGCTTCCTGTATGATACACAGTCCTCCCCCATTCCTGGGTAACACAGTCGAAGAGTTGAATTAGAACAAGGAACATCTGAGAGGAATCCAACCCATCGATGAGGCTGATGTCAACGCGGCCTCTATTCCACTTTCCTGCCATCTCTCCATCCTAAAACTCTAGTCTCTTGTTGTAGATTGTGCCAGTGAAAGAAATCCACTCCACATCTACACTTTCAATTACTTTTAACATTTTACGGACCTCAATGAGATCTCCTTTCGTTCTTATAAACTCGAGGGTTTCGGTCTAAACTGCTCAATTTCTCTTCATATTAGATTACATTAATAACAGTGTGGAAACAGTCCCTTCGTCCCAAGAAGTCCACACCGACCCGCCGAAGTGCAACCCACCCATACCCCTACATTTACCCCTTACCTAACACTACGGGCAATTTAGCATGGCCAATTCCCCTGACCAGCACATCTTTGGACTGTGGGAGGAAACCAGAGCACCCGGAGGAAACCCACACAGACACGGAGAGAACATGCAAACTCCACATAGTCAGTCACCTGAGGCGGGAATTGAACCCGGGTCTCTGGCCCTATGAGGCAGCAGTGCTAACCACTGTGCCACCGTGCCGCCCACATAGTAAAAACACTTCAAATATAGAATCAATCTAAAAAGCTCTTCTGAATTGCCTCCGATGGAAGTACCTCATTCTGCACCCAAACTGTACTCCAGTTGCAGCCTCACTCATGCCTTGCATATCTACACCAACACTCCCTACCTTTCTACTCTATCCGTGTCTGAATAAACACTGAAATCATGCTTGCATATCTCCTTACTTGCAGTACATACATGCATGTTTTCTGTGATATGCAAAAAGACACACAGATCCCTCTGTTCCTGAGCACTTTGAAGTTTCTCTCCATTTAGATAATAATTTGTTTTTCTATTATACTGGCCAACGTGAATAGCCCCATACTCATTCACTTTAATTTTCCTTGCCAAATGATGGCCATTCACCCAACCTCTCCATATATTCTCACAATCTCTTGCATTATCATTCCGAAGTAATTTGTCACCGATGTTAGTGTAATCTGAAAATGTGGTATCGCATTTTTTATCCAGTCAACTGAGCACAGTAATACTATCTGTGGCAAATGGTTGAGGCACGAGTACTGAAATCAATGGCAACCCACAAGTTGCATTTGCCAAAAGATAATGACACATTTATTTCATCTAACTGCATTTTGTTGGTGAACCAATTCTCCATCCGAACTAATAAATTACTCCTAAATCCATGTTGTCTGATCTTGCCACTTACCCTTTGGAGAAATGATACATCCAATGCCCTCACGAAGACCAGATATTTTCCACCTTCAGGATTCCCACTGTCCACCCTGTTGGTCTCATCTTTAGGAAACTCAAGCAAACACTTCAAACCTGATTTATCCTGTAAAACCCTGTTGACGCCGATGGATTGTGGTTTACCTTTGCAAATGTCCTCACCAATGGATTCCAATAATTGTCTTAAATTACAATAGTTTTATCGTTACGTTTTACTCCCTCATGCATACATTTGTTATAAGTACTTCCCTTTCGAAAACCTTCACGTTTTCTTTGAATTCCTGTTAAATGGGCAAAAGTTCTTAAGAGATCTGCTCTACTTGCTGTGTAAGAGGCATGTGTGGCTGACTGGACTCATCATCCTGCTGGTGTAAAAACTGGATGGGATGACATCTTTCTGGTGTCACCTCCAAGCACAGAATGACCTCCTCCTGTTGATGTGTTAGAGGATTGGGAGATTATGGAATCTTCCTGTTGCTGTGTAACATTTTGAGGGGCTGATGGGTCTTCTCATACTTCTCCATAACAGGTGGAAATACTGAACCGTCTCCTCATGTATCCCGGAGATGGGACCGAGGGATTGATTGGTCTTCTCGTGTTCCCCTACAACACACACATGTCTAAGTTACCTCTTCCTTTCTCATGAAAGAAGTCTCAGATAGTTTTTATCCTTATCCAGTTCCCTTGCAATAGGCTCGGTGGGTCTGAATGGCCTCCTGTTATCCCAGTGTCATAATCTCCAGTCACTGTGTGGCCTCTTCCAGTTCCTATGTTACAGACCTGAGGAGGCTGAATGGACTGATCCTGTTGCTGTTTAACAGGATACTGGTGCAGCATGGCCTACTGTTATAGGCTCGAGGGGCTGATTAGCCTCCTTCTGTAAATGTATGTCAGGCTCCAGGGTCTGAATAGCCTCGTCCTGTTTTGATGTAACAGGGTCGAAGACCTGAATATCCTCCTGTTGTTCCTGTGTAGCAGGCTGGAGAACGGAACGGATTCCTCCATTATCTGTGTAATTCACTTCACTTGTTAACTCCTCCTGTCATCTATGTTAAAATAACATCTTCTTTAATTTTTGTAAACTCCAATGGCTACTGGGTCAAACTGATCATCCCTTCGTTATAAGTCAGCACCTTCATTGCAGGAATCAGTTGAGGCAACCATCTCTGAGTTGCTTCCAATATAACAACACCCTTTCTTCATAGAAGAGGCTAAATCTGTACACACTACTCCAGATGTGATCTTCCTGTACAGCAGCAGCAACACTTTCCCAGACTGTTGTAAGGTTCCCACCCAGGTTAGAGCAGTCTCAGCTCTCTGGGGGATTACCGAGCATTGTTGGAAGATCATTGTCCTTCTCTACTCCATCAGCATAACGGGAGATCTGGAGAAATGAAAGTTTGAGAAGATCATAAATGATGTGGCGAGATGATCTCTACCATTAATCTCCCCAGAGCCCACATCGCTCAGATTCCGCAGAATCTAGTAAGGTGGAGCGCAAAAACAGCAAGGAGGAGCAAACATTGATGGGAGTTATATAGCAAAGTGAAAGCTGCAATACAAATGCAGGACATGTTATAAAACAGGAAATGAGATATACACATTTGTGGGTACTGCAATAATGATATATGTTTAAATTATACTTAAACTGTGTTGACCCAATTGAATGCTAATGCTGGAAAAAATGGATTTCATGACCACGTGTGAGATGGTTTACATGAGCATTCTGTTTAGCACTGAACTCGAGATCATGTTATTTAGGAATTGGTGTTGAGTGATCAGAAGAGCTAATTGAAAAAAAATTGCTGTAAAGGACATTTTGGGAACAGTGACCTGTTTTTTTACTGGTTTTTTTATGCTGTTTGAGTACACGACAGTTTTTGTTTTATTTGAAGTAACTGTTCTAAATCTGAGTCATGCAAACCATCAAGGTGTGAGGAGAATGTCGGGACTACAGATGCTGGAGATCAGAGGCAAAGAGTGTGGTGATGGAAAAGCACAGTCAGGCAGCATACTAAGAGCAGATAAATCGATGTTTCGGGCATAAGGCCTTCATCAGGAATGAAGCTTATGGGTCAAGGGGGCTGAGGGATAAATGAGAAGGGGGTGAGGCGGGGGGAGGTTAGCAGGGATTGCGGAAGGTAGATGAAGGTGGGGTTGAAAGTGATAGGTGATGAAGGGAGACAAATCGCCTCATCTACTGCATCCATTGAACCCAAAGTGTTCTTCTCTACATTGGCGAGGCAGAAGGTCAACTTGTGGAACATTTCAGAGAACATCTCTAGGACAGCCACATTGAACAATTCCATCGCCTTGTGGCTGAGCACTTTAACTCCCCTTCCCACTCTGCCAAGGACATGAGGGTCCTGGACCTGCTCCATCGCCAAATCCGAGCCACCAGAAGCCTGCAGGAAGAAAGTCTCCTTTTCTGCCTTGGGACCCTCCAAACACAGGGGATCATAGTGGATTTCCCCATTTCCCCTAATCCCACTCTATCCCACTCCAACCTTCCAAGTTCACACCGCCCTTTTGTACATTCCTATGCATCCACATTCCTTGCTATCAATCTGGTCCACCCTCCTCTCCGAGTATCACTTTCAACCCCACCTTCACTTACCTATTTGATGAAAGGAGGCTGTTTAGAAAAATGCCAAGTTGTAGTAATCCAGTGGATTCAGAGAAATATAGGACCCAGCAAAGGATGACCAAGAAACTGAGAAGAAAATCGAAAAGAGAAAAAGCATGCAAACGAAAGAAAAACATAAAAACTGCTAAAAAGCATCTATCAAGGTATGAAAAAAAATAAAAATAAGGTCAAATGTGGAACAGTTGGTGTGCATTCAGGATAGTTTATTGCAGAGAACAGAGAAATCTCAGGGAAAAGAAACAGTTTATTTGCGTTTATCTTCATTGGAAGAATGTCCAGAAATTCTTCCAGAAATACCAAGTAACCATGGGACTTGTGTAAGTAACATCTAAGATTATTCTTATCAATGTTGAGGTCATCTTTGAAAAGAAAGCTGGATTGAGTATTTATAAATCTGACAGACCAGATGTACTTCATACATTTATGAGGAAGCAGCAATAGACATGTTGATTGCATCGCGGATTTTTACTTTATCTTCCGACACATTCTCGAAAGTCATTTAGCCAATCTGTATAAGGCAAAGGTTACAAAAATTATCCAACAGTTTAATAAAGGATGAAGATGGAGAGGGGTGAACTACAGAGCAATTATCTTGTCATCCGCAGTCGGGTGTCTGTTGGACTCGATTACAAAGAACATGCAACTACTTATGTAGAAGGTAATAACATCACTTGGGAGTGTGAGAATATACCGATGAAAGGAAAACCAGAAGTGGCAAACATTTTTTTTGGAATGGTTTGAAGATGATTCTTGTGGACATAGACAATGAAGAACCAATGGATAACGTACAGTTGAATATTCATGAGATTTTTCAAAAAACTCACACAGTAAGCTCATAAGAAAAGTTAAAGCGAGAGGTATTAGGAAGAACATATGAAAATTGCAAAGAAAAAATTAGTTTTACATTCAGGTGATTGTAATTGGAATATAGAAGACGTCATGTACCAGTTGTATCGAGTGTTCATGAGAGTATTTTGTATTGTTCGAAGTCCCAATCTAAGAAATAAGATATTGACTACAGAGGAACTGCAAAAGGTATTATTCATATTCATCCCTAAAACAGCAAGATTTTCTGATGTGGAAACTCACCCTGTGATCTCGAGTTTTGAAACATGAGAGGTGGTTGCAGTGAAACTTAGAGACACAGAGGGGACTGAATAACAGGGACATGGAGAAGTACAAGTAGGCGAGATCTGGGAGAATCCCACGATATTCTACACGGACAAGTAGAGCAGAATAATCAGCAAACAGTCAGTGGCCATTAGAAACCAAAGGGGCAATCTGTGTGTCAAGCTGGAGAACATTGATGGATCGTTACATGAGACCATCACATTTATTTTACTTTAGAGACGGAGAAGACATGTACAGAATTCAAAGAGATGGACGGGGAAACTCTTGAACAGATTGATGTAAAATACAAGAAATGATTTGAGGCTTTGTTCTGTATAAATTTGGACCTATCGCCATGTCTGAATGAGTTGTATCACAGACGGCTGTTGGGGTGAATGGAGGAAAGACCCTGACTGAATATTTTAATTAGTATCTGATCATAGGGGAGGTGCCAGAGAACTGGAGAACTGCTAACACGATTCCACTTCACAGTTCGGGTGGGAGAGATAGACCAGGGAACAATAGACAAGCGGGTATTAGGTCATTGTTAAGGAAACTACTGGAGAAAATAGGGAAGGAGAAAATTGAACTCCAATAAGAGTCGAAAGGTCTGATCAGGGATAATCATCATGACTTTATCAGAAGGAAGTGGCATCTAATTGATTTGATTGAATTAGTTTGAGGAGGTCGGTTGTTTAGCTTTGCAGGGAAGCCTTTGACAAATTTCCAGCTGGGAAACTGAAAAATAACGTAAAATCTCACAATATAAATGATAACTTGACAAGTTACAACGAAAATTGTCTTAGTGGCAGGAGGCAGAGGGTAGTGAGAGAAGGTTGTTTGTGTGACTGGAGACCAGTGTCCCCTGGTGTACCACAGGGATCAGTGATGTGTCCCTTATTGTTTGTGTTATTCATAACAAAAACAAATGTGAATGTGGAGGGGGCTAGGTGGAGAGGCAGGGAGGTGTGATAAGTAAGTGTACATTTGACATAAAGATTGACTGGTTGGTTTGCAGTGAGCAGGGAGGAAGGCCTTAAGTTACAGGAAGATGCAGATGAAATGGTCAGATGGGCAGATCAATAACAGATACAATGTAACCTTGATAAATATGAGGTGATGCACATTGGGAGAAGGAACCAGGCAGTGGAGGACTCAATGAATGGCAGCACACTGGGAAGCTCAGATTGTGCTTCTCCACACATCCCTGAATGTGACTGGACAGGTTAATGCTTAAAAATGTGTTGCTGGAAAAGCGCAACAGGCCAGGCAGCATCAAAGGAGCAGGAGAATTGACGTTTCGGAAATATTCGTGAAGAAGAGCTTATGCTCGAAACAACGATTCTCATGCTCCTTTGATGCTACCTGACCTGCTGCGCTTTTCAAGCAACACATTTTTAGCACTGATCTCCAGCATCTGCAGTCCTCACTTTCTGCTGGGCAGGTTAATGGACTAGTTAAGAATTGGACCTTGAGTGTTGTGTTTCCTAATCAGGGTGGAGATATAAGACCTATACAGGGCTTTGGTTCGGCCAAAATGGAATACTGTATGTAGCTCTGGGAGCCACATTCCAGGAAGGATGTGATTGTACTGGAGAGGGTGCAGAGGTGATTCACCAGGATGTTCCCTAGGGTAGAGCGTATCAGCTATGGAGAGAGGCTGGATAAGCTTGGATTGTTTACTTTGGAGCAGAGAAAGCTGAGGAGTCAGTGATTCAGAAGGGTAAGATTATAAGCGACACGGACAGGGTGGATAGACAGCAGCTGTCCCTTTTAGTCAGAGGGTCAAGAACAAAGGAGCACACTTTTAAAGTGAAAAGTTTGAGGTTCAGAGATGACTTAAACATTTTTTCACGTCGATGTGTGGGCTTCTGGGATTACTTCCTGAGAGGGGAATTATCACGAGTAACCTCACAATCGTTAAAAAGTACTTGGGCAAGCACTTGGAAGTGTTTTAACATTCCAGGCTATGGGACTGCTCTAGAAAGTGGGACTAATATAGATCGTGCTGTACTTCTGTCGGCACAGAGTCTTTGCTCCCGTGAGTGTACCATGTGGAAGGTCAATTATTGGAGCATTTTAAGGCAGGAATTGATGGGTTTCTGAAGAGTTATATTCATAAGGGTTATAAGTGTGAACTGTAATAGCTTGTTAAATTATGTCAATGTGAGAAATATGAGAAAACAAGTGTAGTTTCCTTACAGTTTGGAACCAGAGAATGGAGAATGGGGAACAGGGAAATGGCAGAACTATGAAGCCACTACTTCAGTTCTGTCTTCACAGAACTTTCTAACAATATAAGGAAAACCAAGTCTGGTGTGGGAAAATGATAGAGTACGTGGAACATAGAACATAGTAAGTAAATGGTTTAGCAGAAATTATTGTGGCTGAAAGTAATAGTCATAGACAACACTAACATAGATTTATGAAATGGGAATTATGTTTGAGAAGCAGACTGGCTGACAAATGAAAGAGCAGTAATGGATGTAAAACATTTTGATTTTTAGGAAAATGTTGGTAAAGCTCCAAGCCCACTTTGCAATATCAAATCTGAGTAGATTGGGGCTAATATATGGACATGTTTTGAGAATGGGACAGCTGGCAGTAAACAGTGAATAGAAATAAACAGACTCATCAAGCAACAGCCTGACATTGTCTGTAAGGTATGATTCTGTGAGTATGACTATGACCTAGACATCCCATCACCTTCCCCGGATATGTCCTGTCTCATCAGCATGATGGACACAGCAGAGGTGGCGGCACAGTGGGATGCAGTTAGAAGGGAATTGCTCTTGGAGTCCTCAACAATGACTTCGTATCCCATGGCATTAGTTTGCATTTGTGAAAGGAAACCTCCTGCTGATTACCAAGTACCAGCGTCTCTCAACTGATGTATCAGTACTCCTCCATGCTGACCAACACTTGGAGGAAGCACTGAGGGTAGCATTCTGGGTGGGGTATTTCAATGTTCACCACCAACAGTATCTCAGCTACAGCATTATTGATCGAGAAGGCTGGGTCCTAAAGGATATAACTGCTGGAGTGGTTCTGCGGCAGGCAGTGAAGGAACCAACAAGAGGAAAATATACACTTGACCACAGCCTTACTAATCTGCCAATTGCAGAAGTATCTGTCCATGACAGTATCGTTAAGAGTGACCACCGCAAAGTCATTGTGGAGACAAAGTCACACCTGCACATTGAGAATAACATTCACCATTTTGGGTGGTACTATCACAGTGCGAAATAGGGCAGACTTCGAACAGATCTAACAGTTCAAGTCTGGGTGTCCATAAGGTGCTGTGGTTCATCTATAGGAGCAGAATTGTACAGCCACACAACCTCATGACCTGGCATATCCCCCTCGCAACAATTACCATCAATCCAGAGGATCAACATTGGTTCAATGGATGTGCAGGATGGCAGGAGCAGCACCAGGCAAACCTGACAATGAAGTGTCAGCCTGGTGAAGCCACCAAACAGGACTACTTGTGTGCACCAAACAGCATAAGCAGTAAGTGATAAACAGAGCTAAGTGATCCCATAAGCAAAGGACCAGATCTAAGCTCTGCAGTCCTTCCACATCTAGTCGAGAAACGTTGGAGACCATTAAACAATTCACTGGAGGAAGAAGTTTCACAAATAACCCCTTCCTCCATGATGGAAGAGCCCAGCACTTCAGTGTATAACATAAGGCTGATGCATTCGTAACAACCTTCAGTCAGAAATGTTGAGTGGATGATCCATTTCAGCCTCCTCCAGTGGTCCTCAGCGATTCAGTTACAAGTCATCAACCAATTCGAGTTGGAGATACTGAATACTCAAAGGGTCCATACTCTGACAGCATTCTGGCAATTGTACCGAAAACTTGTGCTCCATACCTTGCCACTCCCCTAAACAAACTCTTTCAATACAGTTACAACAATGGCTTTTCCTGATTATGTGGAAAATTACCCCAAGTATCGCCTGTATATAAAAATCAGAACAAATCCAATCTGGCCAATTACAACTCCATCAGCCTACTCTCGATCATCAGTAAAGTGGTGGAAGGTCTCAGTGCTTTTAAGCAGCAACCTGCTCAGCAATACCCTGGTCAATGATGACCAGGTTGGGCTCCCCCAGGAACACTCAGCTCCGGATCTCATGACCTTGATTCAAACATGGACAAAAGAGCTGAATTACAGAGGTGGGGTGAGAGTGACAGCCCTTTAAATCAAGGCTGCCTTCGACCAAGTGTGGTATCAAGGGGCCTTAGCAACACTGGAATCAATGGGTATCAGAGGCAAACACCCCGCTGCTTAGAATCATACCTGACACGTAGGAAGATGGTCGTGGTTGATGAAGGTCAGTCAACTCAGCTCCATGTCTGTAGGAGTCCCTCGAGCAGTGAACAGAAACTTCTTCAGGGCTGCTTCATCAATGACCTTCCCTCCATGTTAAGGTCAGAAGTGGGGATGTTCGCCAATGATTGTACAATGTTCTGCAACATTTGTGGCTCCTCAGATACTGAAGCAGTCCATGTTCAAACACGACAAGAAATGGACAGTATCCAGGCTGGCAAGTGGCAAGTAATATTCAGCCCACACGAATGCCAGACCATGACCATCACCAATAAAATACAATCTAACCTGCCCCTTGGCATTCAATGGTGGTACTATCACTGAATCCCCCAGTATCAAAATCCTGGTGGGTAATCATTGCTCAGAAACTCACTGTCTCCCCACATGAACACTGTAACTATAAGAGCAAGTCTGAAGCTAGGAATGCTGCGGCGAGTAACTCACATCCTGACTTCCAAAATTCTGTCCATCATCTACAATGCATGTCAATACAATATAGGTCAGAAGTGTGACAGAAGACTCCCAGTTTGCCTGGATGAGTGCAGACCCAACAACACTCCAGAAGCTTTATACCATCCAGGACAAAACAGCCAGTTTGACTGTCCCTTCACCCACAATGCTCCACCATCAACGCGCAGCAGCAGCAGTGTTTTACTATCCACATGCTGCAATGAAATGATTCACCAAAGATCCTCAGAAACCATCTTCCCAACTCACGACCACTTCTATCTAGAAGGACAAGGGCTCCAGATGTATGGAAATACCATCATCTTTAGGTTCCCCTCCAAGCCATTCACCATCCTGACTTGGAAATATATCACAGCTCCTTCACAGTCGCTGGGTCAGAATCCTGGGATTCTCTCCCTAATGGAATTGGAGGTCAACCACAGCAGGTGGACTGCAGTGTTCAACAAGGCAGCTCACTAACACCTTCTCAAGAGCAACTAGGGACAGGCAATAAATGTGGCCCAGCCAGTGACACCCAGATTGACGAAATACAGAAATAGAAATTATCAGAGGACTGTTGCTGAGATATCACAGAGATCGGTGTTTGGGGCCCAGCTGTTCACAATGTCCTTTAAATATTTGGTTGCTGGAATCAGATGCAATACATCCCAGCCTGCTGACGGCACTAACGGATGTGGGATTGTGAATGGGTGCGGAGGATGTAAATAAAGCACCAAGAAGACTAAGACAAATGGAGTGAATGGGTAAATACGTGACAGATGGAGAACAATGTGGATAGAGGGGACGGTGTCCCCTTTGGTGGAAATGATAAACTGGAATCCTACAATTTGAAAAGGATTGGTTGAAACACGTTGATTTACAAAGGGCCATATGCTCCTTTTTGTTGTTTCCTTCTGCATCAACCTCTGAGGTCCCTGCAGCGCAGTGAGTTCTGTAACCAGAAGTCAATACTGGGCATGGCATTGACACGCTGACCAGTGTACACGGACCCACCAAGTGGGGAGCTATAATACGGAAAAGGATCTGATTCTCCTTGTACATATGTCGCTGAAAGCAATATTGCAGAAACAGAAAGCAGTAAAGAAGATAAATGGTGTGTTGACCTTCATTTCAGGGGGATGTGGGTCCAGGAGAAAGGGTGTCTCAGTGCAGCTGTACAGGGCCTTGGTAAGATACCATCTCGAGCATTGTGCAGTATTGTGTTAAGTTTTGGTCTCCTTACCTAATAAAGGAAAACCTGACATTGAGGGAGAGCAGTGACGGATGACCAGACTGATCTCTGGGATGACAGGCTTGTTGTGAGAGCAGAGTTTGGGGTGACTGGGCCAGTATTCCATGGGGTTTAGGAAACTAAGTGGAGATCTCAGTGAAATTTACAAAACTCTGACAAAGTGAGACAGATTGGAAGCAGGGATGATAATTCCCCTGGCTGGGACTTCTAAAACAAGGGGCCACAGTATTAGGTACAGGCAGTCACTCTGCATTGAGATGATAATAAATATCTGCACTCACTGACTGGGGAACCTGGGGAATTCGTTCGCACCTGGAAACCGAGTCACTGAATATAAATACGGATTTAGAGACAGTAAAGGGATGGTGGGAGAGCAGGAGTATGGTATGGAAATTATATTGAATTGGTTAGCAACTCGATGAACCAAACATACAACTGCACCGCCTATTTTATAGCTTCCCAAGGTTACTCACATTAACAGATATGTATATCGTGTGGGGTAAGTATATTGAGGAGATTTTTTTTCCATGAACTTAGAATGGGGAGGCCAAATGTGTTTTCCATTCCCGATGTTTCTGTGCAGTCTGTGGAAAAGCTCTGTAAAATGCTGTCACAAGCTCTCAGGTGTTAGTAAGGAGGTTTCTGCAGGGTCGACAGGACTGTGTTCCCATTCCCTTTTCCCACATTGCTGCTGAGGCCGGATGTTCTGTCCGGTTTCATCCTTTCAGACCTCTGAGTAGTTTGATACAATTGAGTGCCATGCTTGGTAATTTCAGAGAACATTGAAATGTTTATCACGTGTCAGGGTCTTTGGAGTCACTTTTAGGCCAAACCAGGAAATCATGGGAGATTCACTTCCTAAAAGTGCATTGGAGAAGGAAATTCTGTTTACAATCCATATTGGCTTCAAGGTCACTGTTACTGACCCCAGACTTTAGATGTCGATATTTTATTAATTGTCTTTAACTTCCTTCCGCTGCCAGATCATTAGCCTGGTCTGGCTTAATAATCCAGTGACATTTCCACAACAGCACCATCTCCACATGGGGACCTGTCGGAAACCACACTGAGCACGTTATTTCTGTGCTGCTTGACACCTCTGCTAAAAATAACTCCCACTAATTTGACTGTCATGATGGGACTGAGGAGGTGGTAATTGGTCAGATTGTAATTATTCCCGTCTTAGGGGACGGGACATAGCTGAGTAATTTTCCACATTGCCAGGGAGATGTCAAAGTTGGAGCTGTAATGAAAAAGCTTCCCCAGGGACACGGCTTGTTGTGCAGCACAAGTCTTCAGTCTATTGCAGAAATGGAGTCAGGACCCATTGTCTGTGTCGTATCTGCACTGTTCAGTTGTTTCTTCATCTCACGTGCCACGAATCAAATTGGTTGAAGACTGGCATCTGTGATTTTGAGGGCATCATGACGATGGTAAGGTGTATCATCGATTCAACACTTCTGGCAGAAGATTGTGCAGATAAAACATCCTTCTTTTTTACACTGATGCGCTGGTCTGTTCCATTATTTAGGATGGGGATGTTTGTGGAGCCCTCTCGTCCAGTCATTTGTTTAATCGTCCATCATCAATTATGAAGGAATGCGACAGGACTGCAGGGCTTCGATCAGATCTGTTGGTCAAGTCTGGTAGCTTTAATGTGTTAGCATCAGGTTAAGGTTCATGTGATTCTGACTCTGACATGTTCACCCACACTCGTCACTGAGTCATAGATGGTGTTGATGGCAATGACAGACTGAGGTGTTATCCTGGCAAAAAGTTACAGGTTGTGGCTGAATGCATGTCTGCTTCTCCAGCTGCTGTGGTCTACAGCACTACATGAATACGCAGTTTCCAGCTGCAATACCTGCAATGCAATTCTGCTGCCTGTTCCACAATTCTCATTGAGACCTATTCACCCATCAGCCCTGCACTCAGTGACCTTACCTGGTTTCTGTTGTGGCAATACTTCCATTTTCAAACTCTCATTCTGCTGAGGGTCTATCTCCTCGGGTCATGCTTCCAATCTGATACATTCCGCAAAAGCATTTAACTGATCTTAATTCAAATGTTTAAATCACCTGAATCTTTTTCCTTGAGAAATACCATCATCTGTGTTTAAAGTGAATGTTTTTCCTCTGTTCCTTTCCCTAACCATGAATAAGAGCTCTGTAGTGTCAGTGATGCCAGAGTTATGTAGTTTCAGGGCCAATGAATTCTCTGGATTCCCAATCATATTCACCACATTGTATGTTTTCTCTTTTGGTTTGATGCCTTATCACTCATGGCTGCCTTGTTCTCCCATGAGTATGTTTCAAGTTCTTGGGGTTGCATTTCTGGTATTATCTTCCGAATTATCCCCAGAGCCTCCTCCCATTGCTGCTCCATGGTCATTCCTGCTCTGCTTTCCTTCCAATTAACTCTGGCCAGCTACGACCGCATGTATTTGTAGTAACATTGCTTAATTATAATCATGTTACATCTTGAAGAGAGCGTTAGATATAAACTGAAAGAAGGAGTTTTGGGAGATGGGACACGAAGAATAATTGATGGGTTTCTTAACTAGATACAAAGGGAGAACGAGAGAGAGGATATAGATATGGAGATGTGGAAAATGAGAAAACTACATTCTTGAAATAAGTAGATGAACATCCCCCAATGTTTTGGCAATGCCTGTGTGCTGTGGTCCTTTGTACAGTGCATGTACAACAGAGTCATATTTCAAATGCTGAGTATGATGCCAGAATATATATCTCCAATAATATGACAGACACTGGCTTTGGAAAGAACTCAGCAGGCCAACATATTGAAGTCCGGTAGAAAGGGGATTAACTGAAATAAGTTGGGACACCAGAATCAAGACTTTGGAACAAACATCCTGGTAAGAATGGGAGATTAGAGTTGGGAATCCCACAAAAGGAGGGAACGTTGAGATGATCAAATCATGTTTTAATGCATCATTTTTCGTTAACTGTGTCTCTGTTGTTAATTTACAATGTGTTGTGCACATATGAAAAATGTGACTTATCTGCACACACATTGATTAAACAGTATGTATAAAACCACTTTTCCACCATTGAAACTGTCCTGTTGTTGTGTTACGAGGATACATGAACACCAACTAGCCACCAAAAGACATGACGCACTATCACTATGTTCCATACATACAGACAAAGAAGGGCACCACTTTGACTGGGACAAAGCACACACACATACTAAGACACGCAAGGACCTTCTTAGAGGAATGATATTCTAACCAGAAGTCCATCAATAAACGCATCAATTTAGATCCTGTCTACATTCTCTTGTTAAAATAACCGGAAATGACATCACCCACTTTAAGAAACCAAGATCTATAAATAGAGAGGCGGGAGATACTACCAGCACTTCAGCAGATACTCTCATTGATGATGTCACCTAGTCATGGTGATGAAACTACTGAAAACATACTCAGTGAGCTAATTTGCACACATATAAATTGTTATTTTTTTGTTTATTAGTGGAATTTAGGAGTTCTCTGTTGCTCACGTTTTGACAGATTATGATGTGAGGTGAGCTTTTCTACGTGTGTGGTTTTAATTAACAGAGGGGTTCGACATTGATGTCATAACAGTTTGGGGCCTTGCCGTATGCCATTTGGACAGACTTGAACAGATTTGAGATACAACAGCTCCCAGCAAATTCCAACTCATTGCAATTAGTGACTTTGATCTTCAAATAAAACCAGTGGGAAAATTTGTTTAATGTTGTAACTTGTGGTTGGTTAAACGAAAAGTGAGGGAAATGGCTTTTAACATTACATAGAACATAGAACATAGAAAAATACAGCGCAGTACAGGCCCTTCGACCCTCGATGTTGCGCCGACCGAAGCCTACCTAACCTACACTACCCAATAACCTGCATATGCTTATCCAATGCCCGCTTAAATGACCATAAAGAGGGAGAGTCCACCACTGCTACTGGCAGGGCATTCCATGAACTCACAACCCGCTGAGTAAAGAATCTACCCCTAACATCTGTCCTATACCTACCACCCCTTAATTTAAAGCTGTGTCCCCTAGTAACAGCTGACTCCATTAGCGGAAAAGGTTCTCACTGTCAACCCGATCTAAACCCCTAATCATCATGTACACCTCTATCAAATCTCCCCTAAACCTTCTTTTCTCCAATGAGAACAGCCTCAAGTGCCTCAGCCTTTCCTCATACGATCTTCCTACCATGCCAGGCAACATCCTGGTAAACCTCCTCTGCATTCGTTCCAATGCCTCCACATCCTTCCTATAGTATGGCGACCAAGACTGCACACAATACTCCAGATGAGGCCGCACCAGAATCTTATACAACTGCAACATGACCTCAGGACTCCGGAACTCAATTCCTCTACCAATAAAGACCAGTACGCCATATGCCTTCTTCACAGCACTATTTACCTGGTTGGCAACTTTCAGAGATCTGTGTACATGGACACCAAGATCCCTCTGCTCATCCACACTACCAAGTAGCCTACCATTAGCCCAGTAATCCATCTTCTTGTTACTCCTACCAAAGTGAATGACTTCACACTTAGCTACATTGAACTCCATTTGCAATCTTTCTGTCCAGCTCTGCAACTTTTCTATATCCCGCTGTAACCTTCCACATCCTTCTTTGCTGTCCACAACTCCACCGACTTTCGTGTCATCCACAAACTTCTCACCCTGCTTTCAAGCCCTCCTCTAAAGTCATTTAGGAAAATGACAAACAGCAGTGGTTCCAAAACAGATCCTTGTGGAACACCGCAAGTAACTGCACTCCAAGATGAACATTTACCATCAACTAAACAGGTTCCCAAATTTTCAAAGGAAGTTCAGAAAGACAGAAGGAGGACTTTTTTTTAGAATTAGCAAATAGGTTGGAAATGGGTTTAACCAGGGACAAAAGAGAAGTTGAAATTGTAATGGAGTTGGTCAAGCACTTTGATGGATCAGAGAAATGGGCAACTGCAGTAGAGTTATAAAAACCTAAATTGCAAATATGGCAACTGGAGTCTGAAGATAAATAAAGGAACGGAAACAGAGAGAGACGAAAGAGAAAGACAGGAAAAAGAAAGAGAGAGGGGATTTGAAATTCAGAAGTTGGGAAATAGACAAGAAAGTTAAATTAACAGGATAGAGATGAAGGGAGAACGTAGGGATGTATACAACTAGGTTAGTAACTTGTCATATGTCGGTGAGAAAAATGTTAAAACCTTTTTTTAATTCGTTTGGAAAAATAACTAGGCAGATGACGTGTCCAGTGAACTTGTGGGTAATGCTACTTAAGACTAAGCTGGTGGGCACAGCTAGTGAGAGATGTGCAGCACTGTCAGATGAGGGATCAAGAGATGATCAATATGTCTAATTGGCTACTTTGATTGGTTATGAATTGGTACTGGAAGCATATAGACAGAAGTTCAGAAAAATAGAGAGGAACCAGGTCAGACTTACATTGAGATTGAAAGAATTAACCACAATCATTTTGACAGGTGGGTGCTGGCCTTAAAAATGGATAAGACCTGTGAGACTTGAAGGAAGATTAATCTGTTGGAGATTTTAAAAGACTTACTTCCAGAGATAGTAAGAATTCAAGTGAATGAATAGAAAATTCATAAGTGAGAAGCACGGCAGAAATAGCAGGCAAATATGCATTGTGGCATGTGATGAAATTTAGCCTCTGGCAAGAATTTCACCCTGTGAGGGATAGAAATTGGGAGAAGGGACGATCACACTCTACAAAGCGAACAGTAGCTCACAATAGTTTACCACAGTGAGTAACAGAGTGTCAGTTCCTGGAATACAGTTTGTTCTTGGAAACGATTTAACAGGAGGCGAGATGGGATAGGCACCCCTTGTGGTGGAGAAGCCAAAGGCTGACTAGGGAATTGGTGAGTTAAAAGAAAATTACCCAGGATTTTTTCCAGACTGTGTAGTAACAAGATCCCACTTTCATAAGTTACAGCAGGAAGGAAAAACGAACTAAAAAGACAAATGAGTTGATGCTCAGTGAACTGACACCCTGTTTGATGTGACAGTGCAGGAAAAACCTGAACAGGCAGAGGTGTGCCGTCCTGAAAGGCTAATGGACGTACAACAGAGATATATACACACACATACACATGCACACACAGAGAAAATGAATCAGAATATATTGTTGAACGTTATTAACTTAAAGATAAAATCATAAAATTAAAATGGAGACCCCGATAGGTTACTTATTGCACAAGAATGATTAAGTTCCACACTGACCTGACAATATTTTAATGTGTATATGACAAACAAATTGTCGGAGATAGTTGTGGACAACGACAAATCTCTCGCATTGTTTGGAATATTTAAAGACCAGAATATGAGACTATTTCATTGGAGTCTTACCGTACCGACTTTAAACTTACAAAATGTACATGCTGTGGCTCCTACAATGTGATAGCAGATGTGTTTTCGTGGATTTAAAGGAAAAAGTGTAGATACGTTATGACTTATTCCAGTGTTGTATTGGTGTACACAATTAATATGAATGATAAAACTGAGATTAACACTTTGGTATTTCATAAAATTGGGATTAGGAATTAGTGGAAAACAAATGTAGCCATCTTTTCATTCTACTAGTTCATTTTATTTTCTGAAGCGGGGAGATGTTATGAAGAGAAAAACATATATGGACACTTTAAGACAGATCGGGTTTTGCTGAATAGAAATTAAAGCCACAGATGCCAGCTGAAGGTCACACTGTTCCACATGTCACCATTAGCTGAGAAATGGATTCCTGAGTTTTGGTTGCTGTTTTGACAGCCATTCAAATGTAACCAAAGAGTTTAAATAACGCTCAGGATACCAGATGCCAACAGAATCTGAATATTATTGTTTGGACACCTGGACAGCAATCACATTATGAGAATTATTGTATCATGGAGAGTATATGAACCCAGCATGTTGAACACTGGAGGGAGAGCTGCTGCCATCCAACAGTAGAGTAACTGCTGTAGAGCAGGAGTGCTAACTGGCCATCTCAAACACTCTCTCTCAAAGACACATGTTCATGCAAACCTATTTGCAACAAAAAAAAAATGACCCAGGGAGATGCAGCTGAAAGAGTGAAGACAGCGGGGAAGATAGAGACTGTATGGTCTTAAGATTGTAACGTTTAATATGTCGGTTGTTGGAACAACATATTTTTACAGAGTTCGAGTCAGATAGTAAGTAGCTAAGAAAAGAGGGACTTGTATTTGTGAATAGTTGTTGTTTAGTGTTCACTATTAAGGTTAAGAAACTAACTTGTTAATTTTTGTTTAAAAGGAGATCTGTGTCACTCATATTTTAACAGATTACGAGGTGAAGTGAGCTTTTCTGGGTGTTTGGTTTTAATTAACAGAGGGGTTCGACTCCACCTTATTAATGTCCATCCACGCTCACCCCATTTCCCTGCAGTTGGCCCATATCCTTCCAGTCCTTTCCTATCCAAATATTTATCCAAATGCATTTGAAATGTTGTTAATTTCCCCCCCTCAACTACATCTGCGAGTAGCTCATCCACGTACCAGCCTCTGTGGAAAGAAGTGACCCCTCAGGTTCCCTTTTATTCCTTTCCTTCTAACGTTAAACTGATCCTCTCTCGTCCTTGATTCTCTACAACTTGGAAAAAGACTAAGACCATTAACCCTATCCATACCACTCGTGATTTTATACAGCTCTATAACAACTCCCCCAGTCTCCTACACGCTAATAAAAATGTCCTATCTTGTCCAACCTCTCCCTATAACTCAGATCATTGGGTCCTGGCAACGTCCTTGTAAATTTCTTCTGTACTCTTTCTAATTTAATAACATCCTCCCTTAAACAAAGTGACAAAACCTGAACACAATACTCCAAGTGCGGCCTTACCAAAGTCCTGTATAACTGCAGCATAAATTCCCATCTTCTATACTCAATGTCCGGCCTGATGAAGGCCAATGTGCCAAATGCCTTCTTCACTGCCCTGTCTACCTGTGACTCCACTCTCAGGGAACCGTGCACCTGAGCACCAAGGTCTCTCTGCCCCCTGCACCCCTTAAGGCCCTCCCACTCACCATGAAACTCCTACTTTGATTTGAATTTCCAAAATGCAATACCTCACGCTTCTATATTAAATTCCATTTCTCGGCCTATTTCCTCAACTGATTAAGGTCCTGCTGCAATTTCTGATAATATTCCTCACTGATCATGCTCCCACTTACTTTAGTGTCATCTGCAAACTTATTAATCATACCTTGTACATTCTCAACCAAATCATAGATAACAAACAGCAATGGACCAAGCCTCCAGTCTGACAAACATCTTTCCACTAAAACCTCTGCTTCCTACCATCAAGCCAACTGTGTATCCAATTGGACAGTTCCCACGCATTCTACGTGTTGTAACCTTCCTGAGTAGCCTGCCATGTGGAAACTTATCAAACCTCATCAAAGGACTCTAAGAAATTTGGGAAGCATGATCTATGCTGTCTATGCTGACTGCTCTGAATCAAACCCTGTGTAAGTAATGGGTGCAGTCAATGGCATGCTGTCCTTCATTGTAAGATGATTCGAGTACATAAGTAAAGCCATCTTTCAGCTGTTGTAGAACCTTACTGAGAGAGCATTTGGGGCATTCTGTACAGACATGATGTCCTTTGTAAGGAATGGTTCCCGTACCACAGATACGAATAATGGTAACATGAGGATAGAGTGAAGAAGCTGAGTGTTTAACCTGTAGAGTGTGAGAGACGAAAAAATGGTGATGCTGAAACACGAGGAGTGGCAGGGGTCTCTTATTTCCAAAACAGAAATCCCATACTTTACCCAGGATTGATTGGTTTGATTTATTGTCACGTTTGCCTCAGCACAGGGAAACACTTTATTTATGAGCAGTGGAGGCAGATCATAGCAAACATGGCCAGGCAGATCATAGGGTGGAAATAGACTTGGACAGAGTAAGGCATACAGGTTACACTGAACAGGACGTGCACTAGACAAGATCAACATGAACAAGATCAGCATTACTTGAACTTAGAGAGTCCATTCATCAGTCTAACGTGACTTTCCTAATAGTTTATATGCCTAAATTAACTCTCCCCACGTTATTGTGCAGTCGGCGTGTGTACCCGTACTGAACGTCATGTTGCTCACAATCCCCAACAGCAGCCACATTACCTTCCATCTGAAACAGGTAGCCATTCCCATCAGCTTCCGCCCTACATAGAGAACACCAGGCTAGCTTCTCGGAGATGGAAGGTGCCTTCTTCTTGTGACTTCACACAAGACATATGGCTTCCTTCCCCACCGCGAGAAAACCCTATTAAAGTCCCACGTGTGTATCATGACAGACGGAGCTACGAGGAACAACATTGAGCAGTCAGTCTGTGCAGCCTCTGCTCCACCTGGTCACCATGTTAGAGCATCGGTTAGGAGACAGTGAGGACTGTTGATGCTGAAGATCAGAGTAGACAGTGGTTTGCTGGAAAAGCACAGCAGGAGAATCGATCTTTCGAGCATAAGCCATTCATCAGGAATCGGCATCAATTACCTCATTCTGCCCCTGTGCAAGTGCATTGAGGTGGGAATGGTCTCCTACTGTTCCTGTGTAAGTGACTCAAGGGACTAACTGGCTTCTTCACCGTCCGATTGGACAGGGCCAAGGGCCTGATTGGGTTACCCCCGGTTCCTGTATGACAGCTCGATGTGCTGACTAGTGTGATGATGCTGTAGCTTTAAGAGGTTATTTTGTTCTGGTTTCTTTTACGAGAGAGATTGAATGACCGTTACCAAGCTGGCTAGTTAAGGCCACTTGAGTAAATAACTAGTGAGGCCTTAGGTTTATTTTAATGCAGATGGAATGGGTATGGTCAGCTCTCACAGATTAGGATTTCTGCGTTTTGTTTCCTCAGTAACATCAGAAATTATTGGGGTCTCCACTGAGTTGAAAATTTCAGTGAATGTCTCCTGGCAGCTATTCTCTATGAATTTTCTCTTAGTGCTGTTTTTAAATCCTGAATTGGAGAAATATTTGTGTCATTCAGTGTCAATTAGATTAGATTACTTAAAGTGTGGAAACAGGCCCTTCGGCCCAACAAGTCCACCCCGACCCGCCGAAGCGCAACCCACCCATACCCCTACATTTATCCCTTACCTAACACTACGGCCAATTTAGCATGGCCAATTCACCTGACCCGCACATCTTTGGACTGTGGGAGGAAACCCACGCAGACACGGGGAGAATGTGCAAACTCCACACAGTCAGTCGCCTGAGTTGGGACTTGAACCCGGGTCTCAGGCGCTGTGAGGCAGCAGTGCTAACCACTGTGCCACCGTGCCACCCACAATGTCTGAATATTCCTTTTTTCCAAGGGCTGTGTTCATGTGATTTTCCAGTATTGGAACAGTAGATTAGTTTTATTTCCTAGATCTATTATTCTGTTAACTTGTCCAATATAATTACGTTATTCTAAATTCCTCTTTTTTTTTATTTTTTTAATCTATCGTGTTTCAGTAAATGGTGTTATGCTTCATACCGAGTTGTTTGACCAGACACATTGCATCTGGAACAGACACTTTGCATTTTCTTTAAAATCAGAAAACATTTGAATCTAGGCTACCGCCTTCAAATATTTTCGAGGGGCTCTGGTGTGGTCCATCACACTAGACTCCTTCTTTTCCTGAGTAATAGGCTGGAGGCACTGAATGGGCTGTCCCTGTTCTTCTCCAATAGTGTCAATGGGCTGAACGACTTCCTCATATTCCTGTGAAACCAGTGTGAGGTGCGGAATAATCTCTTATTTTACTGTGGCAATATGCAGTGTCAGACAGTCCTTTATATGAATGTTACTGACTCTTTAAAAGCACAAGCCTCAATTGAGTCCATGTCTTTCTGCACATGGACACAGTCCAGTTCAGGAGTTGATGGGGGCGTCAAATTGTTCTGAACATTGTGGAATCCTCAGTGACCATCCGCACTTCGGATCTTATGGTGGGGAGGGTGGGGGCGGGGAGACATTGATGAAGCAGCTGATTGTGTTTGTGAAGAGGAAGCTACCCTGAGGATCTCCCACAGAGGTGACCCAGGACTGAGATGATGAACATCTTCCTTTGTGCCATGTTTGACTCCAAACACTGGAGAGTTTTCTCTGATTCACATGAAGTTCAGATTTGTTAAGCTCGTTGATGTCAACACAAGCCAACAGAAGCCTTGATATCAGGGCCAGTCATTATTACCTGACCCCTTGTGTCAACCTCCTTTGTTCATATCAATAGGCCATGACATAGGAGCAGCAAGGGTTTCTTCAAACAGGTGGCATTGAATGTCAGGATTTCTCTTCTCAAGAGTGTTCGGGGAGCCAGATGACTGAAAGTATTTGAAGAGGAGGTAGATGGATATTGACCTGTTCGAGATGTGAGGGTGATGATGAATTGGGTATGAAAGAGGATTTGAGACCAAGAGCAGATCAGCCATGATCTTAGTGATGGGCAAGGCAGGGTTGGGGAGTGAATTACCTGTCCCTGTGTCTGATGTTCTCACATTCTGTTATTGGAAAGTTAGTGGGTGTTATTTTCATGAATGTTCTCTTATTGAATGTTGCCGCCAGGGAGACCAGACGATTTTGTGAGCCATCGCTGGGTGAGGTATGGGGGCTGTATTCATAATGAATTTGGGTCTACAACGTGACCAATAAATGGAGCACAAGTTTCAGATTGGGGAAGCTCTGAACAGAGAGATGAGGGGCCTCTTTCATACCCAGCCTGGGTTTTACAATTACATTTCTCAAATCACCTCAAAGCGTGTGGGACAACCTTGAAGGGCCGAATGATCTCCTCTGTTTCTGTGCACCAGGTTATAGTAGTAAGTAGCCGCTAAATGCTCCTGCCTAACAGGTTTAATGGCCTGAATGGAACACAGGAACACGGGATTGAGGGACAGGAGTGAATCATTAGATACGTTGAGCCTTCTCCACCAGACACTAAGATTGTGGCTGATCAGGTTGTGGTCTCAGCCCCACTTTCCTGTCTGCGTCCCATTATCCATGACTCCGTTCTCTGTCAAATATTTCACTAACGCAACTTTCAATCAATATGAATATCGGGGCATGATGAACTTCCAGTGAAGAGGATTCGGATTTGAAAGGTACTTTCTGAATTTTTCGTCATTCCTCTCATAAAATCAGAGTCATGCAGAATAGAAACAGACCCGTTAATCCAATCTGTACACTCCGATCAGATATCCAATCTGATCCAGTCCCATTTGCCAGCATTTGGCCAATATCCCTCCTCTTTCAGATACTTTTTTAAATGTGCGATTGTAACCGCCTTCACCACGTCCTCTGACAGCACTTTATGTACACACATCACTCTCTGTGTGAAACATTTACCTTCAGGTCCCTTCTAAGTCATTCGCCGTCTCGCTTTCAACCTATGCTCTCCTGTTCTGGGCTCCCCTATCCTGGCGAATAGAACATGGATGTTCAGAATATCCATGCCCCTGATGGTTTTATAAACCTCTATAACGTCACCCTTCAGCCTCTGACACTCCTGGGGGAAACACCTCAAACTAATCAACCTCTCCCTAAAGCTCAAACCTCCAGTCCTGGGACATCCATGTAAGTCATTTCTGCAGAAAACCGAGTTATACGCAGTATTCTTAAAGTGGCCTCACCAACATCCTGTACAGATGCAACATGCCACCACAACGCCTATACTCAATGCTCTGACTGATTCAGGCAAATGTGTAAAATGTATTCTGTACCGCACTGTCTGCATTCAACTTCACTTTCAAGGAACAATGTACCTGCAGCCCTATGTCCATTTGTTTCACAACACTCACCAGGCCCTTACCGTTAAGTGTACAATTTCTGCTCACAAGCCTCCAGGCTGAAAAATACGCCTCTTCCTTCAAGCCAATTGTGACGAGCTTCTTCTGTGTCCCATGTGACTGAACCTAACTAATCTGCATACCAATCAGAATGTTGTGAACACCTTGCTGAGGTCCATATAGACAATGTGAACCAAACTGCCTTCATCAATCTTCTTTGTCACCTCTTCATAAAACTCAACCAAATTAATGAGACATGATTTCCCATGCAGAAAGCCACATTGACTACCCTGATCAGCCCTTACCTTCCCAAATGTATGTAAATGCTATCCCTCAGAATCCCCTCTAACAACTCACCCACCACTGACATCAGGCTCACCAGTCCCTTTTCTAGTCCCACTCCTCCTCTACTCACAACAAATGTTAAATGTAACCAGGTTGGTGATATGGCCGATGATATTGGTCTCAGACTAGGTCAGGGTCAGTTTTAGGAACAAGTCAGGCTAGTTTATTTAATCTGCTCAAATAGCACATTTATGATCCAGAGCAATGTTACTCCAACTATGATGGAAAGATGAATGACAAACTGTTTGGGTATTGCAAATAAAGAATCGATATTTTCTATTCTACACACACACACAAAAAATCTCTGCAATTTCACATTGAAAGAACCTTGTCCAAATATTTGTGTAACTCATGACAAAAGGAAAAATTGAGAGATTGCCCAAAATGTTATTCTGCTTCTGAAGATATTGTACTCACACAGCTGCTAGCATTGGGATTTTATCCTGGGAGAGTTGGATTTGGCTGAATTCCCTTTGCTTTAGGCAGTCGGTAGGTTCCAGGTTAGCACAGTGGCTCAGTAGTTCGCACTGTTCCATCACAGCATCAGGGGCATGAGTTCAATTCCAGCCTCGGGCGACTATCTGCATGGAGTTTGCATCTTCTCCCCTTGTCTGCGTGAGCTTCTGATGGGTGCTCCCGTTTCCTCCCACAGCCCAAAGCTGTATAATTCAAGTGGATTGGTCAAATAGCACATAGTGTTCAGTGATTTCTACATTAGGTGCACTAGTCAGTGGTAACTGTAAGGGCATGGGAAGGTTACTCTTTGGAGGGTTGGTATGGGCTTGTTGGGCCGAAGGGCTTTTTTCCACACTGCAGGGATTCTATAAAAATAAGAATGGTAACGATGACAGTAGAGTTTTGTTTTAGCTCATACACGTTGCTGTGATGAGAAATAATGAAGGAGAGCGAGTGCAATAGGCCGTTTCTTCTCGGGCAGATGACACTTTCTCCCTCTCTGAGTTGAATCACACAATAATGTCATTCTTTCCCAAACTGGACCATGTGAGGTCTCCTTGTACATTGTCAAAACTATGTCTCCATCACATTCCCTGTTCCATGTCGGTGCATCATTGCTGCTGCCATACACAGAGCCATACCCTGAGCAGGACATGGTCTCGGACGATTTGAAGATATGTTTGTATGTCCCTACGTCATTAAAAAAATAAAATGTTTAATGTATTCAGAACACATAGAACACAGAACAGTCCAGCACAGAACAGGCCCTTCAGCCCACCATGTTGTGCTGACCATTGATCCTCATGTATGCACCCTTAAATGTCTGTGACCATATGCATATCCAGTAGTCTCTTAAATGTCCCCAATGACCTCGCTTCCACAATTGCTGCTGGCAATGCATTTATGCTCTCACAACTCTCTGTGTAAAGAACCCGCCTCTGACATCCCCTCTATACTTTCCTCCAACCAGCTTAAAACCATGACCCCTCGTGTTAGTCATTTCTGCCCTGGGAAATAGTCTCTGGCTATCAACTCTATCTATGCCTCTCATAATCTTGAATACCTCAGTTAGGTCCCCTCTCCTCCTCCTTTTCTCCAATGAAAACGTCCAAACTCAGTCAACCTCTCTTCATAAGACAAGCCCTCCAATCCAGGCAGCATCCTGGTAAACCTCCTCTGAACCCTCTCCAAAGCATCCAAATCTTTCCTATAATAGGGTGACCAGAACTGGACGCAGTATTCCAAGTGCGTTCGAATCAAAGTTTAAAAGAGCTGCAACAAGATCTCACGACTCTTAAACTCAATCCCCCTGTTAATGAAACCAAAACACCATATGCTTTCTAAGCAACCCTGTCCACTTGGGTGGCCATTTTAAGCGATCTAAGTATCTGCACACCAAGATCTCTGTTCCTTCACACTGCCAAGAATCCTATCCTTAATCCTGTACTTAGCTTTCAAATTCGACCTTACAAAATGCATCACTTCACATTTATCCAGGTTGAACTCCATCTGCCACCTCTCAGCCCTAGTCCGCATCCTGTCAATGTCCCGCTGCAGCCTACAACAGCCCTCTATACTGTCAACGACACCTGCAAACTTTGTGTTATCTGCAAACTTGCTGACCAACCCTTCAATCCCCTCATCCAAGTCATTTAAAAAATTACGAAGAGTGGAGTCCCAAGAACATAGCCCTGTGGAATCCACACCTTCTGGGCCAGAGCTAGGAACACTGCCAAACAATTTCAGGAATTGGAATCAAAACCAGAGCCATGACTCAGAGGCACTGACACTACCCACTACACTACTATACCCAGATTTTGGGTCACATTATAAGGGGCAGCATTCAGCTCGGTGTGGATTTATTATAATCAGGTTACCATTACTGAACTACACAAAACATTTTGTTTTGTTAAACAAATGCAAGACCGAAATTAACTATGAACATCTTTAATCGCTATTATCTGTAGTCTGCAATATTAGGGAAAGAAATCATAGAACATAGAACATAGAAGGATACAGCGCAGTACAGGCCCTTCGGCCCTCGATGTTGCGCCGACCGAATCCTACCTAACCTATACTAGCCCAATAACTTCCAAATGCCTATCCAATGCCCGCTTAAATGACCATAAAGAAGGAGAGTTCACCACTGATACGGGCAGGGCATTCCATGAACTCACAACCCGCTGTGTGAAGAATCTACCCCTAACATCTGTCCTATACCTACCACCCCTTAATTTAAAGCTATGTCCCCTAGTAACACCTGACTCCATTAGCGGTAAAAGGTTCTTAGTATCTACCCTATCTAAACCCCTAATCATCTTATACACTTCTATCAGATCTCCCCTAAACCTTCTCTTCTCCAATGAGAACAGCCCCAAGTGCCTCAGCCTTTCCTCATAAGATTTTCCTACCATTCCAGGCAACATCCTGGTAAACCTCCTCTGCACTCGTTCTAAAGCTTCCACATCCTTCCTATAGTATGGCGACCAAAACTGCACACAATACTCCAGATGAGGCCGCACCAGAGTCTTATACAACTGCAACATGACCTCAGGACTCCGGAACTCAATTACTCTGCCAATAAAGCCCAGTACACCATATGCCTTCCTCACAGCACTATTTACCTGGGTGGCAACTTTCAGAGATCTGTGTACATGGACACCAAGATCCCTCTGCTCATCCACACTACCAAGTAGCCTACCATTAGCCCAGTAATCCATCATCTTGTTATTCCTACCAAAGTGAACGACTTCGCACTTAGCTACATTGAATTCCATTTGCCACATTTCCGCCCAGCTCTGCAACTTATCTATATCCCGCTGTAACCTACCACTTCCTTCCTCACTATCCACAACTCCACCGACTTTTGTGTCATCCGCAAACTTGCTTACCCAGCTTTCAAGTCCTTCCTCTAGATCATTTATAAAGATAACAAAAAGCAATGGTCCCAAAACAGATCCTTGTGGTACACCGCTAGTAACTGCGCTCCAAGATGAACATAATCCATCAACTACTACCCTCTGTCTCCTTCCAGCCAGCCAATTCCTAATCCAAACCTCTAATGTATCCTCAATGCCATACCTCCGAAGTTTTAGCATTAGCCTACCATGGGGAACCTTATCGAACGCCTTACTAAAATCCATATACACAACATCTACTGCTTTACCCTCATTCACTTCCTTAGTCACCTTCTCAAAGAACTCAATAAGGTTTGTGAGGCACGACCTGCCCTTCACAAAACCATGCTGGCTATCCCTGATCACGTTATTCCTACCCAGATGTTCATAAATCTTATCCCTTAACATTCTCTCTAATACTTTGCCCACCACTGAAGTCAGACTCACTGGCCTATAGTTACTAGGGCTATCCCTACTCCCTTTCTTGAACAATGGGACCACATTCGCTATCCTCCAGTCCTCTGGTACTATTCCCGTTGACAATGACGATATAAAAATCCAGGCCAATGGCTCTGCTATCTCCTCCCTAGCTTCCCATAGGATCCTGGGGTAAATGCCATCAGGCCCAGGAGACTTATCTATATTCATCCTTTCCAATATTCCCAAAACCTCTTCCCTGCATATTTCCAGGGCATCCATTCTAATTATTTGTGATTCCATATTCACATCAGCAACAGTGTCCTGTTCCTGAGTGAATACTGATGAAAAGTACTGATTTAATGTCTCTCCAATCTCCTCCGCCTCCACACACAACTTCCCACTACTATCCTTGACTGGACCGATACCTACCCTAGTCATCCTTTTATTCTTGACATACCTATAGAAAGCCTTTGGGTTTTCCCTAATCCTACCAGCTAAAGACTTTTCATGTCCCCTTCAGACATACTCTGCGAATGAAGGGTCTCAAATAGATATTTATAACTGAACACCAGACACGGAGAAAGACCATAATTTCTGGTCCCAAAACACCGATCAGTATAACCCAACTCTCACGTGTGTCTGCCCTCTGCCTAAAACCATGAAATGATACCAGGCCGCTGAGTACTGTCCAGCCTCTCCTCCCCACTGACTGTGTCTGCAATCCGTCCCTCCTCCCTCTAACCACACAAGGCAAACCAAGCTCAGGGCCTTTGTGAATATCAAGGCCGGAGTGTGCAGGCCTCCTGGAGAGGGGTGGGCATTTTAAAATTAAACGGGGAAGGTGAGGAGGTGGTAATATCACTCACTGGCCGAGGCGTGGCAGATGGAGTTTAGTTTGGATTAATGCGAGGTATTGGATTTGGTAAATCAACAAGAGCAGGACTTATACAATTAAACGTAGGGCCTTTGGCAGTGTTGTAGAACAGAGACCTCGGCCATCAGGTATAATTCTTTAAAAGTTGCATCTCATATAAATAATGTGGTTAAGAAGGTGTTTAACACACTTGTCTTCAATGGTCAGACCTTTGAGTATCGGAATTGGGATGTCAAGTTGAGGTTGTACAGGACATTGGTGAGACCTCTCCCGGAATACTGTGTCCAGTCTGGTCATCCTGCCCGCTCATTCCATAGGCACACCACCCTCTCGGTGGAAAAGCTGCCCCTTAGGTCACTTTTAAATGTTTCCCCTCTTACCTTACAACTATGTCCTCTAGTTTTGGTCTCCACTACCCCCTTATAAAATACATTGACTATTCACTTTGATATTATTGACCATGATATTATTAAGCTGGAGAGGGTTCAGAAGAGTTTAACCTGGATGTTGTTGGAAATAGAGGGATTGAGCTATAAGGAAAGGCTGAATAGGCTGGGACATCTTTCACTGGAGAGTATGAAATGGACGGGTAACTTTCCCGAGGTTTATAAAATAATGAGGGGTACAGCTGAAGGGCTGATGTCTTTACCCTAAAGTTGGGGATTCAAAACTGAGGGATATTTTAAGGTGTGAGGAAAAAAAGATTTACAAAAGTCGGGAGAGGTAATTATTTTAGACAGAAGCTGGCTTGTGTGTGGAATGAACTTGCAGAGCAAGTGGTGAAAACAGGGACAGTAATAACGTTTAAAGGATATTTAGATCAGTCCATGGATAAGACATCAGTTTGGATACTGCTGTGAGCACCTGCCCTCTCCCTCCCTCTCTCTGAATGAATCCCTGTTGGTTTTCTCCCTCTGCCAATGCCGGTGCAGTGGCGTGTGGAGGCCAGCAGAGGGAGGCATTGCATCACTTTAAGCACCACAGAGACTGCCAGACCTGCCCCACACAGAGACACACAGATACACCCACAGCAATTGTTAGGACACAACATTGAGCTCATCTGGTAATTTAAACTAAACATAAATAAATGCTCAATTCGCCTCGTAAACTGTTAAAATATGAGTGACAGAGAACTCCCAAATTTCACTGTTTAAATAAAAACAACAATGTATTTTTTAACACTGAAAGTGAACTGAAAGAGACCCTCTATCTCTTAACTGCTTATAACCCGACTCCAGCTCTACAGCGATATACTGTTTCTGGCTCTGCCATCCTCTCATATCACAGGTACTTGTAAGTTCTCAGTTCAGAACAGCATTCACTCTCTCTTAAAGGTACAGTTCACACTTTCAACTTCATCCCATGATACCCTGACGAATATAGATAAGTGGAACCTATCCGGATTTCTCTTGCTCTGTGGTTTGTCAATATTTCATCTACTCTGCCTCGTATATGTCAGGACTTTTGTTGCTCCATTGACAGTATGTCATTATTTGACTCTGTCCATGGGGAAATATCAGTATTTCACTTGCTCACACTCCTGTGTGTGGGGCAGGATTTCAATGACAATCTTAATGTTTGTAAATGGTACCAAACCTGCAAGAATTGTAAAGTCTATGGAGGACAGTGTGGAACTCTAACAGCACAGTGACACGCTGGTAGACGGGGATCAATCCAGAGTAATGTGAGGTGATGCACTTTGGTATGAAAGATAAAGAAAGACAGTTTAAAACAGGCTGTGCCATTATAAAGGGGCCGCAGGAACAGAGAGCGCTGCGTGGATATGAGAACAGATTGTTGAAGATATCAGGACAAGGGGAAGAGCAGTAACTATCACAGATTAGTGTCAGTATCTGAGCTGTTTACAGGGGGACGTGTAGGAGGGAGTCTCCGTGCTTCCTTCCTGAGAGGTGGTGGTGACGATGTGATGTGAGCCCACCCCCCTGCCCCCCGAGACCGTGGGGATTCCATTTGTACCAACTCGACACAGAAGGGAGATGGCATCAGGGCCACGGCTTCTAAGTTGTGCCGAGGGGAAACGGAGCTGCCAGTGGGTTTAAAGTGAGAATTGCCCTTCACTGAACATTGCTCCTTACTCGGTCGGTGGGACGTGGATGTTTCAGAAACTCCACACGATGCGTCTCGGTCCCCTCCGGCTCGTACCAGGGTCCTCCTCACATGGCGGGGCGAGGGAGGTGAGGGAACGGATATCGGGCACTCCACCACCGGCTTGGCCCTTTCTGTCCTATTCCACGATGTTTCTCCTGGAATGGGAGAAAGGGAGGGAGGGATGGTGGGGGTGGGTGGCCCTGCTGTTAGTGCTGGTGCAGGTGAGGATAATGGCTAATCGTGAGGTTTTCAGAGCGAGTCTGTCGACAGTGTTGTATCCATGCAGTGTAATTGATGTGGGGGGTAAAGTGGACGGGGTGACAGAGAGAGAGAGAAAGAGAGAGACAGAGACAGAGACAGAGACAGAGAGAGAGAGAAGGTGCTGCATGCGACAGTGACAATGTTGGAGCATTAGCCTTATTCGGGGGTCGGTGCTATAACAGATATACCGTGAGTGTGAGAGAGCAGAGAGAATACAGTGACCCTTATCCTGACAGAGCGGGGAAGGTTATTGATGCATGTCCTGTTTTGCTGGGCATTTCTTCAGACCGCAGATACTGCACTGAGCTGGGTGGGGAGCACAGACCATTCTTGGTGGGTCTGGTGGTGTGGCTCCCTCCTGGAAGAGAATGGTCCCCCTCTGTACTAGCCCATCCACCAGGACCTCCGTGCCCCTGTCGACAAACGATGTTGTAATTGCCCCTTATCTGCCATGCTTAGGGTAAACTGTGCAGGGCAGCTCCAAGCTGAGAAAGCTCAACTGTGTGCCCATTGGCCTTTCAAAGATGGCACCAGTCCCAGGGGTCACGGAATATCCAGGGGCACCCGGGCGACTATGAGTCCCTCCAGCCATGATGGGTGGGAGAATCGGGCTGGAATTGAATGAGAGGGAAAACGAGGTGGCGGTGGGTGGGGGGTGTGGGGGTAGTCAATGAGTTTCAGTTTGATAAGATAGCACCAGGAATCTAGCTTGGTCTCGTACAGATAATCTCTCTGTCACACTCAATGAAAACGATACTGAGGCAAATTATTGTTAGAATCAGCCCAGTGAGTCATAGATTCTGTTGTAACTACTCCCATTTACAAATGCTCATCCAAAACTCTCCATCATTTCACCTCACACCAACCTCCCTTTTTCCCATTTTTCCTGGGAAGACAGGCTCATGTTACAGGATGCTGTCGAAGTGTCTACGTTTCAGCATTCTGAAACCTGGGAACACATCCGTCCATGTCACTGTGTCTCCATCCCCCCCCCCCCCAAAACCGTCTATACCCAAACCCCTCCCATGTGGTGATATTTAAACTGATTCCCCCTCCATCTCTGTCTCTCTATGTCAGTGATGTTCACACCCACAGCACCCCCTTGCCGTGGCGCAATATAGAGATGGATCTGGAAATGGGTGGGAGCTGTACGTCTTTCACTTCCAGCACAGGCTGCAAGTTTCCCCTCACTGGGCAGGGATCTAACACAGTGTTACTGAGCAATGCACGGGGGTGGGGTGGGGTGGGGGTGGTTAGGAAGAGGGATGTACACAGTCCTACATGCTGGGAGGGTAACTGCTCCTGGGTTACAGATCAATGCACTGGGGTGGGTTACACATCCCTACATTCTGGGAGGGTAACTGCTCCTGGGTTACAGATCAATGCACTGGGGTGGTGTACACAGTCCTACATGCTGGGGGCGTAACTGCTCCTGGTTTACAGATGAATTCACGGGTGATCACTGCACAGGTCTCTGTGCTGGTCAGACTGTCTGGTTGAGGTTTATAGATAATACAATGATGTGGTCTGCACAGCTCCCGGTGCTGGACAGAGATGCAGCCTGTGCACAGTACATCATGTTGGTCGGGTGGATGGGGGTGGGGGGAAAGGTGATGGACAGGTCAAGGGGTTCTCCGGAACGTTCTGTCCCTGACATTCTATAACTGACATTCCCCGGAAAGTTCTGTCCCTGACGTTGTTTGTTTGTGAACGGCCGGACGTCAGTGAATTGAACAAACGATAAGATCCCGAGGGAAGAGATCCCGTTCCAGGGAGAAGGAGACACTGTTCCGAAGGCCCCTCAGGCAGTTAAAGGGGTGAACAAGTTTTCCCTGCGTTTACATTTCTCCACGACACAGGATCGATCACAATTTAGACCAAAATACAGGAATTCCCAAACTCCGTTTGTTTTCAGGAAACTGGGACAGAATCCTTCAGGACAGCAACGCTCCCACCCTCCGTATTAGGAACTGGGAAGGAGTGACCTGTGTCTGCTCTCGAGTGATCGAGTGTGTGGGAATGTTCCAGAAACCATCTGTCCTTATGGATGTATCTCTGTGTGTTTGGGGAGGGAGGGTTTCTTGTGGTTTATGTCACATTTTTGTCAGTAATTCCGACCTTCCCATTTGTTATTCCAGCTCCAATTATTATAATAAATCCCTGAATACAGGGACACATTTGAAAATCTCACTGGGTCCCCGATCAAACGGGTCCCTTTGCCTCCAGGCTGATGGATAATGGGTTTGTTTTCCTTCCTCACAGTTAACGTAGTGACCATCTACGTCCTGCTTTATAAAGATTGTGGATTGTCTCCATGTGTCAGACGTTACCTGGGGGCCATGGCAGCGGCGGATCTCCTGGTCATTATCCTCGACCTGATCCTGAGACACATTCCCATTGTTTATCGGGAACAGTTTTATTTCCTGAAGGACTCCGTCCCCGTGTGTAATATCCACGCCGTCCTGCTTTATGCAGCCACTGACTGCTCTGTCTGGTTCACCGTCACTTTCACCTTTGATCGCTTTGTGGCCATTTGTTGCCAGAAGCTGAAAAGTAAATATTGCTGTGAAAAAACGGCGGCTGTGGTTCTGGGAGCAGTGACTGTGCTGAGCTGTTTAAAGAACATTTCCTGGTATTTTATGCTCACGGCTTGGTATCAGCTGGGGAACACCCCCTGGTTTTGTGAGGTAACAGGCGCTGTTCGATTGTCCAGGGTCTGGGTCACAATCGAGTTCCTCCACTACATTCTAACCCCGGGTGTCCCATTTCTCCTGATTCTGCTGCTCAATGTTCTCACCATCAGACACATTTTAGTGACCAGCAGAGCCCGCAGGAGACTCCGCGCTCACACCAATGGGGACGTTCAGTCTGACACTGAAATGAGAAACCGAAAAAAATCCATCATTTTACTGTTTGTGATCTCGGCCAATTTCATCCTGTTATGGTCAACGTTAATGCTGTATTCTATATGGTACAGGCTAATTGATATAATGTATTCCCCTCTGTATCTCCATGTCTTTGTGCAGGAATTGGGCTTCATGCTGCAGCTCCTCAGTTGCTGCACAAATACCGCGATTTATGCCGTGACCCAGACTAAGTTCAGGCAGCAGCTGAAGAATGTGCTGAAATATCCCTTCACCCAAGGGATGGTGGCACGGTGGCACAGTGGTTAGCACTGCTGCCTCACAGCGCCAGGGACCTGGGTTCGATTCCCGCCTCAAGCGACTGACTATGTGGAGTTGTATGTAGGGGTATGGATGGGTTGTGCTTCGGCGGGTCGGTGTGGACTTGTTGGGCCGAAGGGCCTGTTTCCACACTGTAAGTAATCTAATCAAATCCATCCATCCATCAAATTCCCTCATTAATCACACCATCCGGGATTTTCTCATTTCAGTTCAGTGTTTCAGCGATGGAGCAGCCTGTCGCTATGGTAACAGACTGAGGGGAGCGCTGGTTTGTCCCTCCTTATCCCACATGGGGGGTTACAGGGAAACATTTCAATGTTTCTCACAAGTCAGGGGCCAGTGAGAAAAGGCACCATCCCACTGACTGTATCCATCACTACCATTTGTAACCAATAAAAATGCTGATTAAAGCGCGCCGAGCAGCAGAGTGACCGATGTTGTTGTGTGTCTTTGTGTTGGAGAAGCTGAGCTGGAGAGAGAGAGAGACTCAGCCCCGAGTCCTGGTCCTCAGGGAAGGGGAGGGCACCGCGCCCTGAGCTCAGGAGCTGGGGTTAACTCCCTCTGTCCCCCCAACTCCAACCCAGCCTCCCCATTACCTCTCCCCTACTCTTTCTCTCTCTCTCTTTCAGCACACGCTCTCTTTCTCAACCCTCTCCTCATTCCCCTCTCTCTCACACCCCCACAAGCCCGGTTTCTCCACCTGCCTCCACTCATCCCTCTCCCCGTCTCTCTCTCTCTCTCTCTCGTGCCGTCGCAGTCTCCCTACAACAATTCCATCTCTAGCCCATTTTTCCCACACCCCACATCTCACCCCCACCCCCAACATGCAGCCTCACCCCCAAACATCCCCAGTCTCTGGGTCAGAGGGAGAGGGAAAGACCAGGGAGACAGAGTATGTCAGAGAGACAGGGAGGGAGGGTCAGGAGGGAGACAGATTCAGACAGAGGGAAAGAGAGGGAGATGGGAAGAGAGAGACACCGAGTGAGGTGGAGAGCGACAAGGGCGACAGATAGAGAGAGATAGAGAGAGAGAGAGAGAGAGAGAGAGAGAGAGATAGAGAGAGAGAGATAGAGAGAGAGAGAGAGAGATAGAGAGAGAGAGAGGGGGCTCGAGAGAGAGAGAGAAGGGTGGCAAGAGAGAGAGGCAGGGGGGTGACAGAGAGGGAGGGTCGAGATAGAGAAAGGGAGGGGGACGAGAGAGAGGGGGTGAGAAAAGGAGAGGGGGCGAAAGAGAGAGACAGGGGTGAGCAAAAGAGTGTGGGGGCGAGAGAGAGAGGGAGGGGGATGAGACAGAGGGAGGGAGGGGTGACAGATGGAGGGAGGCGAGAGAGAGGAGGGGGACGAGAGCGAGGAGGGGGACGAGAGAGAGGAGGGGGACGAGAGAGAGGGAGGAAGGGGGTGAAAGAGAGAGTGAGGCGGAGAAAGAGAGAGGGGGAGAGAGAGAGGGGAATGGGGAGTGAGAGAGAGAGGGAGGGGTTGAGAGGGGGGCGAGAGAGGGTGGGGGAGAGAGAGAGGGGACGACGGGAGAGAGAGGGAACGACGGGAGAGGGAGGGGACGACGGGAGAGGGAGGGGGCGAGGAAAGGAGAGAGGGAGGGGGTGAGAGAAATAGAGAGGGGGGCGAGAGAGTGAGAGGTAAAGGGCTAGAGCCAGAGAGGGTGGGGGCAAGAGAGAGAGGGAGGGGGCGAGAGAGATTGAGTGGACGAGAGAGGGAGGGGTGCGTGAGAGAGAGGGATGAGGCGAGAGAGAGAGGGAGGGCCGAGAGAGAAAGAGGGTGAGAGAGAGAGGGAGGGGGGCAAGAGGAAGAGAGGGGGCGAGAGAGAGAGGGAGGGTCTCAAGAGAGAGAAAGAAGGGAGCGAGAGAGAGAGGGATTGGGGTGAGAGAGATGGAGGGGGCGACAGAGATGGGGGGACGAGATAGTGAGAGAGAGGGGGCGAGAGAGAGAGAGGGAGTGGGATGAGAGAGAGAGGGAGGGGGACGAGAGAGATAGGGAGGGGGCGAGAGAGAGAGGGAGGGGCGAGAGACAGAGGGAGGGGGCGAGAGAGAGAGGGAGGGGCGAGAGAGAGAAAGGGAGTGGGCGAGAGAGAGAGAAATGGAAGGGGGCGAGAGAGAGAAAGGGAGTGGGCGAGAGAGAGAGAAAGGGAGGGGGCGAGAGAGAGTGAAAGGGAGGGGGCGAGAGGGAGATAAAGTGAGGGGGCGAGAGGGAGAGAGGGAGGGTGCGAGAGAGAGAGAGGGAGGGTGCGAGAGAGAGAGAGGGAGGGGGCGAGAGAGAGACAGGGAGGGGGCGAGAGAGAGAGAGGGAGTGAGCGTGAGAGAGAGGGAGTGGGCGAGAGAGAGGGAGGGGGCGAGAGAGAGAGAGGTAGGGGACGAGAGAGAGAGAGGGGGGGGGGGAGAGAGAGAGAGGGAGGTGCGAGAGAGAGATGGGAGGGTGCGAAAGAGAGCATGGGGGTGGACACGATAGTTCGGGATGAGAGTGAGAGAGAGAGGGAGAGGGCGAGAGAGAGAGAGGGAGGGGGCGCGAGAAAGAGAGGGAGGGAGCGTGAGGTAGAGAGGGAGGGGGTGAGAGAGAGAGGGAGGGAGAGGGAGGGGGCGAGAGAGAGAGAGAAGGGGCGAGAGAGAGAGGTAGTGGGCGAGAGAGAGAGAGGGAGGGGGCGAGAGAGAGCATGGGGGTGGGCAAGAGAGATAGGGGATGAGAGAGAGAGGGAGGGGCGAGAGAGAGGGGGAGGGGGCGAGAGAGAGAGAGGGAGGGGGCGAGAGAGAGAGGGAGGGGGCGACAGAGAGAGAGGGAGGGGCGAGAGAGAGAGAGGGAGTGGGCGAGAGAGAGAGGGAGTGGGTGAGAGAGAGAGAGGGAGGGGGCGAGAGAGAGAGAGGGAGGGAGCGAGAGAGAGAGGGAGGGGGCGAGAGAGAGGGAGGGTGCGAGAGAGAGAGAGAGGGAGGGGGCGAGAGAGAGAGAGGGAGGGGGCGAGAGAGAGAGAGGGAGGGGCGAGAGAGAGAAGGGAGGGTGCGAAAGAGAGCATGGGTGTGGACACGATAGATAGGGATGAGAGTGAGAGAGAGAGATGGAGTGGGCAAGACAGAGGGAGGGTGCGAGAGAGAGAGAGGGAGGGAGCGTGAGGGAGAGAGGGAGGGGGTGAGAGAGAGAGGGAGGGAGAGGGCGAGAGAGAGAGTGGGAGGGGGCGAGAGAGAGAGGGAGGGGGCAAGAGAGAGAGAGAGGGAGGGGGCGAGAGAGAGAGAGAGGGAGGGGGTGAGAGAGAGAGGGAGGTGGCGAGAGAGAGAGGGAGGAGACGAGAGAGAGAGAGGGAGGGGGCGAGAGTGAGAGAGGGAGGGGGCGAGAGAGAGAAGGGAGGGTGCGAGAGAGAGCAAGGGGGTGGGCAAGAGAGATAGGGGTGAGAGCGAGAGAGAGAGAGGGAGGGGGCGAGATAGAGGGAGGGGGCGAGAGAGAGGGTGGGCGAGAGAGAGAGGGAGGAGCGAGAGAGAGAGGGAGGGGCGAGAGACAGAGGGAGGGGGCGAGAGAGAGAGGGAGGGGCGAGAGAGAGAAAGGGAGTGGGCGAGAGAGAGAGAAATGGAAGGGGGCGAGAGAGAGAAAGGGAGTGGGCGAGAGAGAGAGAAAGGGAGGGGGCGAGAGGGAGATAAAGTGAGGGGGCGAGAGGGAGAGAGGGAGGGGGCGAGAGGGAGAGAGGGAGGGTGCGAGAGAGAGAGAGGGAGGGGGCGAGAGAGAGAGAGGGAGGGGGCGAGAGAGAGAGAGGGAGTGAGCGTGAGAGAGAGGGAGTGGGCGAGAGAGAGGGAGGGGGCGAGAGAGAGAGAGGTAGGGGACGAGAGAGAGGGAGGGGGCGAGAGAGAGGGAGGGGGCGAGAGAGGGGGTAGAGAGAAAGGGAGGGGCGAGAGAGAGAGGGAGGGGGCGAGAGAGAGAGGGTGGGCACGAGAGAGAGAGGGAGGGGACGAGAGAGAGAGGAAGGGGATGAGAGAGAGGAAGGGGGCGAGAGAGAGAGGGAGGAGGCGAGAGAGAGAGGGAGGGTGCGAGAGAGAGAGAGAGGGGGGGGCGAGAGAGAGAGGGAGGGGGCGAGAGAGAAAAGGGAGGGTGCGAGAGAGAGCATGAGGTGGGCAAGAGAGATAGGGGTGAGAGCGAGAGAGAGAGGGAGTGGGCGAGAGAGAGGGAGGGGGCGAGAGAGAGAGAGGGTAGGGGGCGAGAGAGAGAGAGGGAGGAGGCGAGATAGAGAGGGAAGGGGTGAGAGAGAGGGAGGGGACGAGACGAGAGAGAGAGGGTGGGCACGAGAGAGAGAGGGAGGGGACGAGAGAGAGAGGAAGGGGATGAGAGAGAGGAAGGGGGCGAGAGAGAGAGGGAGGAGGCGAGAGAGAGAGGGAGGGTGCGAGAGAGAGAGAGAGGGAGGGGGCGAGAGAGAGAGGGAGGGGGCGAGAGAGAGAAGGGAGGGTGCGAGAGAGAGCATGAGGTGGGCAAGAGAGATAGGGGTGAGAGCGAGAGAGAGAGGGAGTGGGCGAGAGAGAGGGAGGGGGCGAGAGAGAGAGAGGGAGGAGGCGAGAGAGAGAGAGGGAGGGGACGAGAGAGAGAGGAAGGGGGCGAGAGAGAGAGGGAGGAGGCGAGAGAGAGAGAGGGAGGGGTGAGAGAGAGAGGGAGGGGGCGAGAGAGAGAGAGAGGGAGGGGGCGATAAAGAGAGGGAGGGGGCGAGAGAGAGGGAAGGGGCGAGAGAGAGAGAGGGAGGGGGTGAGAGAGAGAGGGAGGGGGCGAGAGAGAGAGAGAGAGGGAGGGGGCGATAGAGAGAGGGAGGGGGCGATAGAGAGAGAGAGGGAGGGGGCGAGAGAGAGAGAGGGAAAGAACGAGAGAGGGGAAGGGGGCGAGAGAAAGAGGGAGGAGGCGAGAGAGATGGGGAGGGGTCTAGCGAGAGAGGGGAGGGTGCGAGAGAGAGAGAGGGAGGGGGGGCGAGAGAGAGCATGGGGGTGGGCAAGAGAGATAGGGGGTGAGAGCGAGAGAGGGAGGGAGGGGACGAGATAGGGAGGGAGGGAGGGGACGAGAGGGGGAGGGAGGGGTCGAGAGAGGGAGGGAGGGAGGGGGAAGAGAGGTAGGGGTGGGGAGAGAGGGGGCGGGATGAGACAGAGTGAGGGAGGAGACGTGAGAGAGAGAGGGAGGGGGCGAGAGAGAGCTTGGGGGTGGGCAAGAGAGATGGGGGTGAGAGCGAGAGAGAGAGAGGGGGAGGGGCGAGAGAGAGAGAGGGAGGAGGCGAGAGAGAGAGGGAAGGGGTGAGAGAGGGAGGGGACGAGACCAGAGAGAGAGGGAGGGCACGAGAGAGAGAGAGGGAGGGGACAAGAGAGAGAGGCAGGGGACGAGAGAGAGAGGGAGGGGACGAGAGAGAGAGAGAGGTAGGGGACGAGAGAGAGAGGGAGGGGTCGAGAGAGGAAGGGAGGGAGGGGGAAGAGAGATAGAGGTGGTGAGAGAGGGGGGCGGGGTGAGACAGAGTGAGGGAGGAGGCTAGAGAGAGAGAGGGAGGGGGCGAGAGAGAGAGAGAAGGGGCGAGAGAGAGAGGGAGTGGGCGAGAGAGAGAGAGGGAGGGGGCGAGAGAGAGCATGGGGGTGGGCAAGAGAGATAGGGGATGAGAGAGAGAGAGGGAGGGGCGAGAGAGAGGGGGAGGGGGCGAGAGAGAGAGAGGGAGGGGGCGAGAGAGAGAGAGGGAGGGGGCGAGAGAGAGAGAGGGAGGGGCGAGAGAGAGAGAGGGAGTGGGCGAGAGAGAGAGGGAGTGGGCGAGAGAGAGAGAGGGAGGGGGCGAGAGAGAGAGAGGGAGGGAGCGAGAGAGAGAGGGAGGGGGCGAGAAAGAGGGAGGATGCGAGAGAGAGAGAGGGAGGGGGCGAGAGAGAGAGAGGGAGGGGGCGAGAGAGAGAGAGGGAGGGGCGAGAGAGAGAAGGGAGGGTGCGAAAGAGAGCATGGGGGTGGACACGATAGATAGGGATGAGAGTGAGAGAGAGAGATGGAGTGGGCAAGAGAGAGGGAGGGGGCGAGAGAGAGAGAGGGAGGGAGCGTGAGGGAGAGAGGGAGGGTGTGAGAGAGAGAGAGAGAGAGGGAGGGGGCGAGAGAGAGAGAGAGGGAGGGGGCGAGAGAGAGAGAGGGAGGGGACGAGAGAGAGAGATGGAGTGGACAAGAGAGAGAGGAAGGGGGCGAGAGAGAGAGGGAGGAGGCGAGAGAGAGAGGGAGGGGACGAGAGAGAGAGAGAGGGGTCGAGAGAGAGAGAGGGAGGGGGCGAGAGAGAGAAGGGAGGGTGCGAGAGAGAGCACGGGGGTGGGCAAGAGAGATAGGGGTGAGAGCGAGAGAGAGAGAGAGGGAGGGGCGAGATAGAGGGAGGGGGCGAGAGAGAGGGTGGGCGAGAGAGAGAGGGAGGAGCGAGAGAGAGAGGGAGGGGCGAGAGACAAAGGGAGGGGGCGAGAGAGAGAGGGAGGGGCGAGAGAGAGAAAGGGAGTGGGCGAGAGAGAGAGAAAGGGAGGGGGCGAGAGAGAGTGAAAGGGAGGGGGCGAGAGGGAGATAAAGTGAGGGGGCGAGAGAGAGAGAGAGAGGAGGGCGCGCGAGAGAGAGAGGGAGTGGGCGAGAGAGAGAGAGGGAGGGGGCGAGAGAGGGCATGGGGGTGGGCAAGAGAGATAGGGGATGAGAGAGAAAGAGGGTGGGGGCGAGAGAGAGGGAGGGGGCGAGAGAGAGAGAGGGAGGGTTGAGAGAGAGGGTGAGCACGAGAGAGAGCATGGGGTTGGGCAAGAGAGATAGGGGGTGAGAGCGAGAGAGAGAGGGAGGGGCGAGAGAGGGGGGGCGAGAGAGGGGGAGAGAGAAAGGGAGGGGCGAGAGAGAAAGGGAGGGGGCGAGAGAGAGAGAGAGGGAGGGGGCGAGAGAGAGAGAGGGAGGGGGCGAGAGAGAGAAGGGAGGGTGCGAGAGAGAGCATGGGGTTGGGCAAGAGAGATAGGGGTGAGAGCGAGAGAGAGAGAGGGAGGGGGCGAGAGAGAGGGAGGGGGCGAGAGAGGGGGTGGCGAGAGAGAAAGGGAGGGGCGAGAGAGAGAGGGAGGGGTGAGAGAGAGAGGGAGGGGGCGAGAGAGAGAGGGAGGGGCGAGAGAGAGAAAGGGAGGGGGCGAGAGAGAGAGAAATGGAAGGGGGTGAGAGAGAGAAAGGGAGGGGGCGAGAGAGAGAGAAAGGGAGGGGGCGAGAGAGAGTGAAAGGGAGGGGGCGAGAGGGAGAGAAAGGGAGTGGGCGAGAGGGAGAGAGGGAGGGGGCGAGAGGGAGAGAGGGAGGGGGCTAGAGAGAGAGAGACGGAGGGGGCTAGAGAGAGAGAGGGAGCGGTCGAGAGAGAGAGCGGGAGTGGGCGAGAGAGAGAGGGAGTGGGCGAGAGAGAGAGAGGGAGGGGGCGAGAGAGGGCATGGGGGTGGGCAAGAGAGATAGGGGATGAGAGAGAGAGAGGGAGGGGGCGAGAGAGAGGGAGGGGGCGAGAGAGAGAGAGGGAGGGTTGAGAGAGAGGGAGGGGGCGAGAGAGAGAGCGGGAGGGGGCGAGAGAGAGAGGGGGTGGGCGAGAGAGAGAGAGGGAGGGGGCGAGAGAGGGCATGGGGGTGGGCAAGAGAGATAGGGGATGAGAGAGAGAGAGGGAGGGGGCGAGAGAGAGGGAGGGGGCGAGAGAGAGAGAGGGAGGGTTGAGAGAGAGGGTGGGCAGGAGAGAGAGAGAGGGGACGAGAGAGAGGGGAAGGGGACGAGAGAGAGAGGAAGGGGGCGAGAGAGAGAGGGAGGAGGCGAGAGAGAGAGGGAGGGTGCGAGAGAGAGAGAGAGGGAGGGGCGAGAGAGAGAGGGAGGGGGCGAGAGAGAGAGAGGGAGGGTTGAGAGAGAGGGTGGGCAGGAGAGAGAGAGAGGGGACGAGAGAGAGGGGAAGGGGACGAGAGAGAGAGGAAGGGGGCGAGAGAGAGAGGAAGGAGGCGAGAGAGAGAGGGAGGGTGCGAGAGAGAGAGAGAGGGAGGGGCGAGAGAGAGAGAGGGAGGGTTGAGAGAGAGGGTGGGCAGGAGAGAGAGAGAGGGGACGAGAGAGAGAGGAAGGGGGCGAGAGAGAGAGGGAGGAGGCGAGAGAGAGAGGGAGGGTGCGAGAGAGAGAGAGGGAGGGTGCGAGAGAGAGAGGGAGGGGGCGAGAGAGAGAAGGGAGGGTGCGAGAGAGAGCATGAGGTGGGCAAGAGAGATAGTGGTGAGAGCGAGAGAGAGAGGGAGTGGGCGAGAGAGAGGGAGGGGGCGAGAAAGAGGGAGGATGCGAGAGAGAGAGAGAGGGAGGGGGCGAGAGAGAGAGAGGGAGGGGGCGAGAGAGAGAGAGGGAGGGGACGAGAGAGAGAAGGGAGGGTGCGAAAGAGAGCATGGGGGTGGACACGATAGATAGGGATGAGAGCGAGAGAGAGAGGGAGTGGGCGAGCGAGAGAGAGGGAGGGGGCGAGAGAGAGAGAGGGAGGGGCGTGAGGGAGAGAGGGAGGGTGCGAGAGAGAGAGAGAGAGGGAGGGGGCGAGAGAGAGAGAGAGGGAGGGGGCGAGAGAGAGAGAGGGAGGGGACGAGAGAGAGAGAAGTGGGCGAGAGAGAGAGGACGGGGGCGAGAGAGAGAGGGAGGAGGCTAGAGAGAGAGGGGAGGGGGCGAGAGAGAGAGGGAGGGGGCGAGAGAGAGAAGGGAGGGTGCGAGAGAGAGAAGGGAGGGTGCGAGAGAGAGCATGGGGGTGGGCAAGAGAGATAGGGGGTGAGAGCGAGAGAGAGAGAGAGGGAGGGGGCGAGATAGAGGGAGGGGGCGAGAGAGAGGGGACGAGAGAGAGAGGGAGGGGTCGAGAGAGGGAGGGAGGGGCGGGAGACAGAGGGAGGGGGCGGGAGAGAGGGGGCGGGATGAGACAGAGTGAGGGAGGAGGCGTGAGAGAGAGAGGGAGGGGGCGAGAGAGAGTGGGGGGGGGCGAGAGAGATGGGGGGGGCGAGAGAGAGAGAGAGAGGGAGGGCGCGCGAGAGAGAGAGGGAGGGGGCGAGAGAGGGCATGGGGGTGGGCAAGAGAGATAGGGGATGAGAGAGAAAGAGGGTGGGGGCGAGAGAGAGGGCGGGGGCGAGAGAGAGAGAGGGAGGGTTGAGAGAGAGGGTGAGCACGAGAGAGAGCATGGGGTTGGGCAAGAGAGATAGGGGGTGAGAGCGAGAGAAAGAGAGAGGGCGAGGGGGGGCGAGAGAGGGGGGAGAGAGAAAGGGAGGGGCGAGAGAGAAAGGGAGGGGGCGAGAGAGAGAGAGAGGGAGGGGGCGAGAGAGAGAGAGGGAGGGGGCGAGAGAGAGAAGGGAGGGTGCGAGAGAGAGCATGGGGTTGGGCAAGAGAGATAGGGGTGAGAGCGAGAGAGAGAGAGAGGGAGGGGGCGAGAGAGAGGGAGGGGGCGAGAGAGGGGGTGGCGAGAGAGAAAGGGAGGGGCGAGAGAGAGAGGGAGGGGTGAGAGAGAGAGGGAGGGGGCGAGAGAGAGAGGGAGGGGCGAGAGAGAGAAAGGGAGGGGGCGAGAGAGAGAGAAATGGAAGGGGGTGAGAGAGAGAAAGGGAGTGGGCGAGAGAGAGAGAAAGGGAGGGGGCGAGAGAGAGTGAAAGGGAGGGGGCGAGAGGGAGAGAAAGGGAGTGGGCGAGAGGGAGAGAGGGAGGGGGCGAGAGGGAGAGAGGGAGGGGGCTAGAGAGAGAGACGGAGGGGGCTAGAGAGAGAGAGGGAGCGGGCGAGAGAGAGAGCGGGAGTGGGCGAGAGAGAGAGGGAGTGGGCGAGAGAGAGAGAGGGAGGGGGCGAGAGAGGGCATGGGGTGGGCAAGAGAGATAGGGGATGAGAGAGAGAGAGGGAGGGGGCGAGAGAGAGGGAGGGGGCGAGAGAGAGAGAGGGAGGGTGGAGAGAGAGGGAGGGGGCGAGAGAGAGAGCGGGAGGGGGCGAGAGAGAGAGGGAGTGGGCGAGAGAGAGAGAGGGAGGGGGCGAGAGAGGGCATGGGGGTGGGCAAGAGAGATAGGGGATGAGAGAGAGAGAGGGAGGGGGCGAGAGAGAGGGAGGGGGCGAGAGAGAGAGAGGGAGGGTTGAGAGAGAGGGTGGGCAGGAGAGAGAGAGAGGGGACGAGAGAGAGGGGAAGGGGACGAGAGAGAGAGGAAGGGGGCGAGAGAGAGAGGGAGGAGGCGAGAGAGAGAGGGAGGGTGCGAGAGAGAGAGAGAGAGTGAGGGGCGAGAGAGAGAGGGAGGGGGCGAGAGAGAGAGAGGGAGGGTTGAGAGAGAGGGTGGGCAGGAGAGAGAGAGAGGGGACGAGAGAGAGGGGAAGGGGACGAGAGAGAGAGGAAGGGGGCGAGAGAGAGAGGGAGGAGGCGAGAGAGAGAGGGAGGGTGCGAGAGAGAGAGAGAGGGAGGGGGCGAGAGAGAGAGAGGGAGGGTTGAGAGAGAGGGTGGGCAGGAGAGAGAGAGAGGGGACGAGAGAGAGAGGAAGGGGGCGAGAGAGAGAGGGAGGAGGCGAGAGAGAGAGGGAGGGTGCGAGAGAGAGAGAGGGAGGGTGCGAGAGAGAGAGGGAGGGGGCGAGAGAGAGAAGGGAGGGTGCGAGAGAGAGCATGAGGTGGGCAAGAGAGATAGTGGTGAGAGCGAGAGAGAGAGGGAGTGGGCGAGAGAGAGGGAGGGGGCGAGAGAGAGAGAGGGAGGAGGCGTGAGAGAGAGAACGAGGGGGCGTGAGAGAGAGAGGTAGGGGGCGAGAGAGAGAGGGAGGGGACGAGAGAGAGAGGAAGGGGGCGAGAGAGAGAGGGAGGAGGCGAGAGAGAGAGGGAGGGGGCGAGCGAGAGAGAGGGAAGGCGCGAGAGAGAGAGAGTGAGGGGGTGAGAGAGAGAGGGAGGGTGCGAGAGAGAGAGAGAGGGAGGGGGCGATAGAGAGAGGGAGGGGGCGAGAGAGAGAGAGAGGGAGGGGGCGAGAGAAAGAGGGAGGAGGCGAGAGAGAGAGGGAGGGGTCTAGCGAGAGAGGGGAGGGAGCCAGAGAGAGAGAGGGAGGGGGCGAGAGAGAGAAGGGAGGGTGCAAGAGAGAGAAGGGAGGGTGCGAGAGAGAGCATGGGGGTGGGCAAGAGAGATAGGGGGTGAGAGCGAGAGAGGGAGGGAGGGGACGAGATAGGGAGGGAGGGAGGGGACGAGAGGGGGAGCAATTGTAATTGCTTTGACCTTCATGGCAGGGTCAATCGCAGAATTAACGTGTACTTCGACTGAGAGGGAATGTATCAAGGAAATTTGAGGCATTTTCAGAGATATAAATCATAGAGCTGCCCCAATCTTGTGCATAAGATTCAGCAGATTTAAAACAGAATCTCATAGTGGACTTTCGCTCAACACTGAACACAATCACAAAAGTACAGCCTCGAAAACGTCCTGTGCAACTGCAACATAGCTTCCAACGTCTATACCCAATACCCTGACTGATGAACACCAACGTGCCCAAAGCATTGTTCAACGCCCTGTCTACCTGTGACAACACTTTCAGAGAATCGTGCACTTGAACCCCATGGACCCTCTGTTTCACTGTACTACTTAAAGCCCTATCATTCAACACGAAAATCCAACATTGATTTGATTTTCCAAAATCCAACCCCACACACTTCTCTATATTGAACTCCATTTTCCATTTCTGAGCCCACTTCCGCAGATCTTTCAGGTTCTGCTGCCAAACATCCTCACTGGCTTTTCTACTGTCATCTGGAAACTTACCAATCATAATTTGTACATTCTCATTCAAAGCATTAATATAGATAACAGTCAGAAATAGGCTGAGCACCGATCCCTGAGGCCTGCTTCATACCATCAAGGCAATTGTGCATCAAATTGCCATCTTCCTCTGGATTCCATGCAATCTAACTTTCCAGAGCAGTCTACCACGTGGGACATTATGAAAGACCTGACTGAAATCAATATAGACGAGTTCAATAGACTTGCCATCGTCAATCCTCCCGGTAAATTCATCACAGAAATCTAACAAATTTGTGAGGCATGATATCCCAGATACAAAATAATGCTGACTGCTCTAATCCATCCCTTCTTACCACATTCACATATAGATTATCTGCCAGATTTTTCAGAAGGAACTTATCGACTCCAGATGTTAGCATTATAGGTCTATAGTTCCCAGATTTTTCTTTGTATTCATTATGGAAACAGAGTACGACATTCTTTACCCTCGAGGCTTCCAGGACCTCACCCGTGGCGAATGATGATGCAAAAGGTATCAGCTGGGTCCCTCGCAATTTCTTCTCCAGTATCTTGAAGTCTTCTTGCATATATTTCGGCAGGACTGGAAGTTTCATGCACCTTCAAACATTATAGTGCATACAATATCACCGCTATGCTGAGAAGGAATGTCCCCAAGATACGAGCACTAATTTCGCCCAGTTCCAAGTTCTTTCTCCACAGTAAAAATAGAGAAGAAATATTCATTGAGGACCTTGCGCGTCTCTGGCACATCCAAACAAACATGCCCGCTCATCGAGGAGTCTTAATCTTTCTCTCGTTATTCTTTTTCCTTTAATGCACCCAAGGAACCATTTTGGATTCTCCATATTCCTCTCAACCACGGCTAATTCGTGCCCCTTTTCGCACTCATGATTCCTCCCTCAGTAAACTCCTGTTTCTGCTATATCCTTCGAGGAATTCCCTTGATTCCAGCTGCCTGCAACTGAGCCATGCCTCCTTTTCTTCTGGTCAAAGCATCAATATATCTAGGCTACCAGGATTGCCTATTCCTGCCAATCTTGCCCTTCACCTTCACAGAAACATATAGACACTAACCAGTTCGCTTTTAAAGGACTTCCACTTGCCTTTCCCTGCAAATAAGCTCTCGAACCAACTCCTGAAAATTCTGAGTAATTCCATCAAAATTCGCCTTGGTCCAATTTAAGACTTGATTCTGGGGACCGGTTTCATACTTTTTAATAAACATATTTTAAGGTCAATATAACAATGGTTACTGGTCCCAAAGGGTTCCATCTCTGTCACTTTAGTTATGCTGTCCTGATTTATTTCTCAAGAGTCGGTCAAGATTTGTCCCTTCCGGAGTCAGAACTCTATATCCAGATTTTGAAATGTTTTCAGAATGCACTTAATAAATTCCACCCCATCTAACACTAAACAGTATGGGAGTCCCAGTCTATGTCAGAAAAATCAAAATCTCCGACTATAACAATCCAATTGCTCCTGCAGGTCTCCCCAATATCTCAGTATATTTATTCGTCTAATTCCCATTGACTATTTGGTGGCCGAAAATACGACCTCAGAGATGTCAATATCCCCTTCTTATTTCTCTACACAAACCAACAAAGCTTCGTTGGTTGATCCTTCAGTTATAACATCTCTGATTACTGTATAGATACTAGCCTAACCAAAAATGCAGATTCCACTCCCTTCTTTCCACCACTTCTGTCCTACCTAAACCAGCTGCGCTCGGGCACATTACGCTGCTTTTCGTCATTGCTATTGTGTAAAAAGTACTTTTCAGCTATTCAGCTCTGGCTGTTACCTGTTTCTGCCGCCACTGCTCTGTTTGATGAAGAACTTTGTGTCGGCTTCTGAGTTGAATATGTCGTGTCGTCCCCATGTTCAGCAGTGTTTGGATCTGAAGGAATGGAGATACAGTATAAGAATGAATCAAAGATGGAACTCTTTAATTCAGACATTTCTCAATAATTCCCAGCGTGACATGTATTTCATGGAGGCAAGAGCTCCGTAATATTTTCAATATTATTAATTCAGATAATTTGGATACCTGATTTCAAATCTTCAAACTGCAGATGGTGCAATTTTAATTCGATGCAAAGAACGTATTTGGCATGAAGAATCTATTGATGGCCATGAAACCATGTTCAGTTGCTGGGAAAATTACGCTACTGACTATTAATCTCTTTCAGGGAAGGAAACCTCTCTGCTCTAAACGATAAGTGTGTTCAGATCTATAGCATAGTTCTTGACATCCCACTTCGCTAAGTGACTCTATCACACTTTTCTCAATCACAAGGTCCACACGTCTCAGTCACTGTATCGCAGTCTGCTTAGTTATTACATCCCACTGCATTAATTCACGAAATTCCATTCCTCTCGGTACCAACAGATTCACTGCAGTCATTTAATCGATTCGCTTGATGCATCACCTTCCGTTCACTTCAGTTATTCAATCACACTATCGTCTCTCACGAACACGCAGTTCATTCAGTCACTGCATAACGCTTCCCTCAATCTCTAAATGTCATTAATCTCAATAACATCGTAAAACCTTTTTTTGATATGACATTTGACACAGATGAGCCACTAATCCGATTTACCTCAGTCACTACATTCCACTCTCCACCTCAAATGACATGAGAGCTGCCTCTGTCACAATTTTCCACTGATCTCAGTCACTCCATTTCACCACTATCGTTTACTCAAGTTCACGCTCCTCAGTCACTTCATCTCACTCCCCTCATTCATTGTTTCCAATTATACTCAGTCACAGCATCACACTGCTGAACACCTCTAACCTGGTCAACTCATACCTCTTTTCTTATTCAATATGTCACTACCACCCCCCAATGAATACATCACTCTCTCCTCTGTCAACACATTTCACTTCGCTCAGTACATACATCGCACTTCCCTCAGTAACTCTGTCACATCCGTCACACGATTGCAGTCCACGAACTCGAAGTTTGGCCTGTTGTTCTGAGTGGTATGTGCTGCAGTTCACAACTCAGAACTAGAGTTCCAGTAAACGGTTTCAGAATACATCACGCCTATTGCACAGTGTCCACACTGCACAGCAACTTACTGAAGGATATAGTTCTTGACTAAATCTTATAAGCAACAGTCAAACCTATCAGAAGGTTTTCTTGTTTTCCATGTCACGTAAATATCTATCAGAAAACTTCCAGACCGACTTAGAGAGAATTTAAAAATCAAAATTGAGGCATAACCTGAATACGATTACTCCCTGGTGCAGAAGATGAATCGGGTTTGGAAGACCATATTTCAGAGGACGTGGGAGTTGGTTTACCGACAGTTCCATGAATTGTTTGAAGTTTTGGAACTGCAATAAAATAATGCAAGTGTGTCTCGGACATACAGAACAGAGGAGAACCACTCAGTTGAATGCAGTACATCTACCAGTCTCAATATAGAGAAGAATCCTGAATACCTGGCCCTACCCCAGTCACTACGTCAAAATGACGATGACAAAATGTAAGCATCACCCAGTCCTAGCTGCATGATGACATCATACAAAAATAGGATCAAATTACAAGGGACGTAACGTTAGACATGTCCCATTAACTTATATTTGAAACAATCTACACGGACAAATCACAGCAATCAACATGCAAACCCCTCCGCCCAATAATCATTGCCAATCATTCCCCTGAATCCTTGCATTCCGTTTGCTGTGGTGCCTTAATTACGAATCTCCCAGAAATAATTCCACAGAATTAATTGAAAAAAGTCACATCACCCCGCACTTACTCAGTACTGAAACCTTACTGAAGTACAGAGACAATCCTTGACGTAACGTTACCCATCTTTATGGAATGTATCTGAAGTAGTGTTTGCATTTTTAACATCATGAAAGAATCAATCGGAGATGGAAAGTGTAATTCCGACTAAGAGGGGATTTAACAAGTAAGTTTGAAGTGTATTCTGAGAGATGCAATCAGAATGGTGGACTATATGTCATAAATATGGAATGGATTTGGAAGACGATTTCTCAGTGGGCTTTGGAGTTCTTATGTCTTCAGGTCCCAGAGCTGATGAAAGTCTTATCACTGCAAGAAAGAAATGCGAATACATCTCGGAGTCACATGAAAGAGGAACACGACTAATTAGCGGTCAAGACATCACAGCTGTCTTTCTCAACATACCGACCAATTCTGAACAATTGGTCTTTTCCCGATCAATATATCACAGTTAGGCGAACAAAATGCAATGATCACCCAGTCCTGCTTCGTGATAAGAACATCAAAGGAATAGGATTCTGTTTCAAGGCACTCTAATTAGCGACATCTCCAATTGCATTTCACTTCAAACAGTCAAATTGCACAAGTCACACCAAAAAAAATGATTCTATTCACAGTCATCATTAGAACATATTCTCCGCAGTCGGTGCAATATTATCATTTCAGTGACTTCATTGTACCTCTCCAAGTAACTTTACCTCAAACCTACATATTAAAAAAAATTACACTCCTTTTTGGACGTGCATCTTGCACTCTGCTATCTGATTTCAATCCTGCAGCTGGTTGTGGAGCTTACCAAAAGTATGATTGCTTCGATCTTCATGACAGTGTCAGTCGGAGAATTAACGTGCACTTTTGACTGAGAGGGAATGTTTCAAGGAAATTTGAGGCATTATCAGAGAGATATGAGTCATAGAGATGCCCCAACCCTGGTTCACAAGATGCAGCAAATTTGGAACAGCATATCACAGTGGAACTTCGCTCAATACTGAACACAATCTCAAAAGTGCAGCCTCGAAAACGTCCTGTGCAACTGCAACATAACTTCCAAAGTCTATACTCAATACCCTGACTGATGAATACCAATGTGCTCAAAGCATTGTTCAACGCCCTGTCTACCTGTGACTACATTTTCAGAGAATTGTGCACTTGAACCTCAAGGTCCCTCCGTTTCACTGTACTCCCTAAGGCCCTACCATTCACTACGAAAATCCAACATTGATTTTATTTTCTAAAATGCAACACCGCACACATCTCGATATTTAAATCCATTTTCCATTTCTGAGCCCACTTCCGCAGATCTTTCAGGTTCTGCTGCCAAACATCCTCACTGACTCTTTTAGTGTCATCTGGAAACTTAATAATCATGTTTTGTTCTCATTCTCATTCAAATCATTAATATAGATAACAGTCAGGGATGGGCCCAGCACCGACCCCTGAGGCCTTCCCCGATTCAAAGGCCTCCAGTCGGAAGAGCATCCTTCCTCTATTGGGTCTGCTTCAAGGCAATTGTGAATCAAATTTTATTCTGGGGACGTGTTTCGTTCTTCTTAATAAACAGTTTTAAAGTCAATAGATCAATGGTTACTGGTCCTAAAGGTTTCCATCTCTGTTACTTTAGTTATGCTGTCCTGCCTTATTTCCCAACAGTCGGTCAAGATTTGCCCCTTCCCGAGTCGGAACTCGAAATCCAGATTTTGAAATCTTTTCAGAACGCACTTTACAAATTCCACCCCATCTAACACTAAACACTATGGGAGTCCCAGTCGATGCAGAAAAATCAACATCTCCTTCTGAAACAATCCAATTGCTTATGCAAGTCTCCCCAATATCCCAACATATTTGTTCCTCTAATTCCCATTGACTATTTGGAGGTCTAAAATACAACCCCAGTATTGTCACCATCCCCGTCTTATTTCTCTACTCCACCCACAAAGCGTCACTGGATGATCTTTCAGTTATTTCATCTCTGATTACTGTCTTGATATTCGCCTTATACAAAAATTCAAATCCCACTCCACTTTTTCCACCATTTCTGTCCGACCTAAACCACCTGCGCTCTGGCACATTACGCTTCTATTGTGTAAAAAATACTTTTCAGCGATTCAGCTCTGGCTGTTACCTGTTTCTGCCGTCACTGCTCTGTTTGATGAAGAACTTTCTGTCGGTTTCTGAGTTGAATATGTCGTGTCGTTCCCATTTTCAGCAGTGTTTGGATCTGGAGGAATGGAGATACAGTATAAGAATGAATCAAAGATGGAACTCTTTAATTCAGATATTTCTCAATAATTCCCAGCGTGACATGCATTTCATGGAGGCAAAAGCCCAGTACTATTTTCACTATTATTAATTCAGATATTCTGGATACCTGGTTTCAAATCTTCAAACTGCAGATGGTGCAATTTTAATTCGATGCAAAAGAACATATTTGGCATGAAGAATCTATTGATGGCCATGAAACCATGTTCATTTGCTGGGAAAATGACGCTACTGACTATTAATCTCTTTCAGGGAAGGAAACCTCTCTGCTCTAAACGATAAGTGTGTTCAGATCTATAGCATAGTTCTTGACATCCGACTTCACTAAGTTACTCTATCACACTTTTCTCAGTCACAAGGTCCAGACGTCTCAGTCATTGTATCACAGCCTGTTTAGTTATTACATCCCACTGCATTCACTCACGAAATTCCATTCCTCTCGGTACCAACAGATTCACTGCAGTCATTAAATCGATTCGCTTGACACGTCACCTTCCATTCACTTCAGTTATTCCATCACACTATCATCACTCACTAACACGCAATTCATTCAGTCACTGCATATCGCTTCCCTCAATCTCTAAATGGCATTATGCTCAATAGCATAGTAAAACCTATTTCTGATATGATATTCTACACAGAAGAGACACTAATCTGATTTACCTCAGTCACTACATCCCACTCTCCATCTCAAATGACATGACGGCTGCCTTTCTCACAATTTTCCATTGCTCTCAATCACTGCATTTCACCACCATCGCTTACTCAAGTTCACGCTTCTCAGTCACTTAATCTCACTCCCCATATTCAATGTTTCCAATTACACTCAGTCACAGCATCACACCACTGAACACCTCTAACCTGATCAATGCATACCTCTTGTTTTACTCAATATATCAATCTCCCCTCAATCAATACATCACTCTCTCCTCAGTCAACAAATTTCACTTCGCTCAGTACATACATCACACTTCCCTCAGTCACTCTGTCACATCCGTCACGTAATTGCAGTCAACGAACTCTAAGTTTCGCCTGTTGTTCTGAGTGGTATGTGCTGCGTTTCACAATTCAGAGCTAGATTAGATTATATTCGATTCCTTACAGTGTGGAAACAGGCCCTTTGGCCCAACAAGTCCACACCGACCCGCCAAAGCGCAACCCACCCACAGTCATCATTAGAACACATTCTCGGCAGTCTGTGCAATATGTTCATTTGAGTGACTTAATTGTACCTTTCCAAGTAACTTTACCTCAAACCTTCATTTTAAAAAAGAAATAAACTCCTTTTCGGACGTGCATCTTACACTCAGTGCTCTGATTTCAATCTGCAGCTGCTTGTGGATGTAACCAAAAGTGTGATTGCTTTGATCTTCATGACAGTGTCAGTCGGAGAATTAGCGTGCACTTTCGACTGAGCGGGAATGTTTCAAGGAGATTTGTGGCATTATCAGAGAGATATAAGTCATAGAGATGCCCCAACCCTGGTGCACAAGATGCAGCACATTTGGAATAGAATCTCACAGTGGACGTTGGCTCAATAGTGAACACAATCCCAAAAGTGCAGCCTCTAAAACGTCCTGTGCAACTGAAACATAACTTCCAAAGCCGATACTCAATACCCTGACTGATGAACACCAACGTGCCCAAAGCATTGTTCAACGCCCTGTCTACCTGTGACTACACTTTCAGAGAATTGTGCATTTGGACCTCAAGGACCCTCCGTTTCACTGTACTCTTTAATACCCTACCATTCGCCACGAAAATCCAACATTGCTTTGCTTTTCCAAAATGCAACACTACACACTTCTCTATATTTAACTCCATTTTCGATTTCTGAGCCCACATCCGCAGATCTTTCAAGTTCTGCTGTCAAACATCCTCCATGACTCTTTTAGTGTCATTTGGAAACTGATTAATCATGATTTGTACATTCTCATCCAAATCATTAACATAGATAACAATCAGGATTGAGCCCAGCACCGACCCCTGAGGCCTTCCGCGATTTAAAGGCCTCCAGTCGGAAGAGCATTCTTCCACTATTCCAGTCCGCTTCCTATCCTCAAGCCAATTGTGCATCAAATTGCCATCTTCCACTGGACTCCATGCAATCGAACTTTCCAGAGCAGTCTACCACGTGGGACATTATGAAAGACCTGACTGAAATCAATGTAGGCGAGTTCCACCGCCTTGCCATCGTCAATCCTCCTGGTCAATTCATCAAAGAACTCTAACAAATTTGTGAGGCATGATCTCCCACACACAAAGCAATGTTGACTGCTCCTTATCAAGCCCGTCTTTTCAAATTCACGTGTACATTATCTCCCAGAATTTTCTGAAGGAACCTATCGACTCCAGATGTTAGCATTTTTGGTCAATCGTTCCCAGATTTTTCTTTGCAGTCCTTATGGAAACAGAGTACGACATTCTTTACCGTCGAGTCTTCCGGGACCTCACCCGTGGCTAATGATAATGCAAAAGATATCAGCTGGGTCCCTCGCAATTTCTTCTCCGGTCTCTTGAAGTCTTCATCCATATAAAGTGTCGAGATCAGAAGTATTATCCACCTTCATACATTATAGTGCATACAATATCACCGCTATGCTGAGAAGGAATGTCCCCACGATATGACCACTAATTTCGCCCAGTTCCAAACTCTTTCTCCACAGTAAAAATAGAGAAGAAGTATTCATTGAGGACCTTGCCCGTCTCTGGCACATCCAAATATACACTTCCGCTCCTCGAGGAGTCCCATTCCTACTCTAGTTATTCTTTTTCCATTAATACACCTGAGGAACCTTTTTGGATTCTCCATATTCCTCTCACCCACGGCTAATTCGTGCCAATTTTGCCCTCATAATTCCTCCAGCAGTAAACCCCTTTTTTCCCTATATCCTTTTTTGAATTCCCTTGATTCCAGCTGCCTCCAACTGAGTCTTGTCTACTTTTTTTTCTGGTAAAAGCCTCAATATATCTCGGCTTCCAGGGGTGACTATTCCTGCCAATCTTGCCCTTCACCTTCAAAGAAACATATAGACTCTAACAAGCTCGCTTTTAAAGGACTTCCATTTGAATTTCCCTGCAAATAATCTCTCGAACCAAATCCTGAAAATCCTGAGTAATTCCATCAAAATTCACCTGGCCCCAATTTAGGACTTGATTCTGGGGACCTGTTTCGTTCTTCTTAATAAACAGTTTTAAGGTCAATAGAACAGTGGATACTCATCCCAAAGGGTTCCACCTCTGTCACTTTCGTTATGCTGTCCTGCCTTATTTCCCAAAAGTCGGTCAAGATTTTTCCCTTCCCGAGTCGGAACTCTATATCCAGACTTTGAAATGTTTTCTGAACGCAATTAACAAGTTCCACCCCATCTAACACTAAACACTTGGAGTCCCAGTCTATGTCAGAAAAATCAAAATCTCCTTCTACAACAATCCAATTGCTTTTGCAAGTCTCTCCAATATCCTGGCATATTTGTGCCTCTAATTCCCATTGACTATTTGGGGGCCTAAAATACGACCCCGGTATTGTCACCATCCCCGTCTTATTTCTCTACTCCACCCATAAAACCTCACTGGGTGATCCTGCAGTTATTTCATCTCTGATTACTGTCTTGGTACTCGCCTTATGCAAAAATGCAAATCCCACTCCATTTTTTCCACCATTTCCGTCCTGCCTAAACCACCTGTGCTCTGGCACATTACGCTGTTTATAGTCATTGTTGTTGTGTAAAAAATACTTTTCAGCGATTCAGCTCTGGCTGTTACCTGTTTCTGCCGTCACCGCTCTGTTTGATGAAGAACGTTCTGTCGGTTTCTGAGTTGAATATGTCGTGTCGTTCCCGTTTTCAACAGTGTTTGGATCTGAAGGAATGGAGATACAGAATAAGAATGAATCAAAGATGGAACTCTTTAAGACCATAAGACCATAATTCATAGGAGTGGAAGTAAGGCCATTTGGCCTATCGAGTCCACTCCGCCATTCAGTCATGGCTGATGGGCATTTCAACTCCACTGACCAGCGTTCTCCCCGTAGCCCTTAATTCCTCGAGACAACAAGAACCTATCAATCTCTGCCTTGAAGACATTTAGCATCCCGAACTCCACTGCACTCCGTGGCAATGAATTCCACAGGCCCACCACCCTCTGGCTGAAGAAATATCTCCGCATTTCTGTTCTTAATTGACCCCCTCTAATTCTAAGTCTGTGTGCACGGGTCCTAGTTTCCTCGCCTAAGGGAAACAATTTCAGAGCGTCCACCCTGTCCAAGCCATGTATTATCTTGTAAGTCTATTAAGTCTCCCCTTTATCTTCTAAACTCCAGTCAGTACAATCCCAGGATCCTCAGCTGTTCCTCATATGTTAGACTTACCATTCCAGGGAGCATCCGTGTGAATCTCCGCTGGACACGTTCCAGTGCCAGTATGACCTTCCTGAAATGTGGGGATCAAAACTGGACAATTTACTAAAATGGGGCCTAACCAGAGCTTTATAAAGTCTCAGTAGCACATCCCTGCTTTTATATTCCAAACCTCTTGAGATAAGTGACAAAATTCAGATATTTCTCAATAATTCCCAACATGCCATGTATTTCATGGAGGCAAGAGCCCAGTAGTATTTTCACTATTATTAACTCAGATATTCTGGATAACTTGTTTCAAATCTTCAAACTGCAGATGGTGCAATTTCAATTCGATGCAAAAGAACATATTTGGCATGAAGAATCTATTGATGGCCATGAAACCACGTTCATTTGCTGGGAAAATGACGCTACTGGCTAATTAATCTCTTTCAGGGAATCAAACATCATTTGCTCTGAACTGCAAGTGCATTCACATCTATAGCATAGTTGTTGACATCCCACTTCGCTCAGTCACTCTATCACACTTTTCTCAGTCACAAGGTCCACACGTCTCAGTCACTGTATCACAGTCTGCTTAGTTATTACATCCCACTGCATTAACTCACTAAATTCCATTCCTCTCGGTACCAACAGATTCACAGCCGATTCGAAGGACACATCACCTTCCGTTCACTTCAGTTATTCAACCACACTACCATCACTCACAAACACGCAATTCATTCAGTCACTGCATATCGCTTCCCTCAATCTCTAAATGGCATTATGCTCAATAACATCGTAAAACCTATTTCTGATATGATATTCGACACAGATGAGCCACTAATCCGATTTATCTCAGTCACTACATCCCACTTTCCACTTCAAATGACATGACAGCTGCCTCTGTCACAATTTTCCACTGCCCTCTGTCACTGCATTTCACCATCATCGTTAACTCAAGTTCACGCTCCTCAGTCACTTCATCTCACTCTCCTCATTCATTGTTTCCAATTATACTCAGTCACAGCATCACACCACTGAACACCAGTAACCTGATTAGTGCATACCTCCCTTCTTAGTCAATACGTCACTCTTCCCTCAATCAATACATCACTCTCCCCTCAGTCAACACATTTCACTTCGCTCATTACATACATCGCACTTCCCTCAGTCACTCTGTCACATCCGTCACACGTTGCAGTCCACGAAATCGATATTTGGCCTGTTGTTCTGAGTGGTATGTGCTGCAGTACAGAATTCAGAGCTCGAGTTCCAGTAAACGGTTCCAGAATATATCACGCCTTTTGCACAATATCAACACTGCACTGCAACTTATTGAAGGACAAAGTCCTTGACTAAATTTTATAAACAACAGTCAAACCTATCAGAAGGTGTTATTGTTTTCAATGTCACGAAAATATCTATCAGAAAACATACAGCCCGACTAAGAGAGAATTTAATTATCAAAATTGAGGCATAACCTGAATATGGTGCAGAAGATGAAACAGGTTTGGAAGACGATATTTCAGAGGACGTTGGAGTTGTTTTCCCGACAGTTCCATGACTTGTTTGAAGTTTTGAAACTGCAATAAAATAACGCAAGCGTGTCTCGGACATACAGAACAGAGGAGAACCACGCAATTGAGATCATAACATCTACCAGTCTCAATATAAGGAAGAATCCTGAATACCTGGCCTAATCCCAGTCACTACCCTAAAATGAGAATGACAAAATGAAAGCATCACCTAGTCCTTTCTGCATGATGGCATCATAAAATTATAAGAAAACATTCCAAGGGACATAACGTTAGACATGTACCATTAACTTATATTTGAAACAATCTCCACGTACAAGTCACACCAATCAACACGCAAACCCCTCGGCCCAATAATCATGGCCAATCAGTCCACTGAATCCTTGCATTCCGTTTGCTGTGGTGCCTTAATTACGAATCTCCCAGAAATCATTTCACAGAATTAATTGAAAAAAGTCACATTACCCCGCACTTACTCTTTACTGAAACCTTACTGAAGTACAGAGACAATCCTTGACGTAATGTTACCAATATTTGTGGAATGTATCTGAAGTAGTGATTGCATTTTCAACGTCATGAAAGAATCAATCGGAGATTGAAAGTGTAATTCCGACTTAGAGGGAATTTAGCAATTAAGTTTGAAGTATAATCTGAAAGATGTGATCAGAATGTTGGACTATATGTCATGAATATGGAATGGATTTGGAATATGATTTCTGAGTCGACTTTGGAGTTCTTACACCTACAGGTCCCAGAGTTGATGAAAGCCTTATCACTGCAAGAAAGAAATGCGAATACATCTAAGAGTCACATGAGAGAGGAACACAACAAATTAGCGGTCAAGACATCACAGCTGTCTGACGCAATGCAAAGACCAATCCTGAACAATTGATCTTTTCCCTGTCATTATATCACAGTTCGGCTAACAAAATGCAAGCATCACCCTTTCATACTGCATGATAAGAACCTCAAAGGAATAGGATTCTGTTCAAGTCAGTCTAATTAGCGACATGTCCAATTGCATTCCACTTCTAACAGTCAAACAGCACAAGTCACACCAAAGAGAAATTCTATTCCCAATAATCATTAGAACATATTCTGAGCAGTCGATGCAATATATTGATTTCAGTGAATTCATTGTATCTTTCAACGTTACTTTACCTCAAACGTTCATTCAAAAAAAAAAATCACCCTCCCTTTCCGGCATACATCTTACACCCAGCGCCCTGAATTGAATCCTGCAGCTAATTTTGGATCTAACTGAAACTGTGATTGCTTTGACCTTCATGGCAGTGTGAGTCGCAGAATTAAGGTGCACTTCGACTGAGGGGAATGTATCAAGGAAATTTGTGGCATTTTCAGAGAGATATAATTCATAGAGCTGCCCCAACCTGGTGCATAACATGCTGTAGATTTGGAATCGAATCTCACAGTGGACTTTGGCTCAATACTGAACACAATCCCAAAAGTGCAGCCTCGAAAACTGCAACATAGCTTCCAACGTCTATACTCAATATCCTGACTGATGAACACCAATGTGCCCAAAGCATTGTTCAACGCCCTGTCTATCTATGACTACACTTTCAGATAATAGTACACTTGAACTCCAAGGTCTCTCTGTTTCACTGTACCACTTAAGGCCCGACCATTCACCACGAAAATCCAAAATTGATTTGATTTTCCAAAATGCAACACCGCATACTTCTCTATACCTAACTCCATTTTCCATTTCTGAGCCCACTTTCACAGATGATTCAGGTTCTGCTGCCAAACATCCTCACTGACTCTTTTAATGTCATCTGGAAACTTAATAATCATGTTTTGTACATTCTCATTCAAATCATTAATATAGATAACAGTAAGGAGTGGGCCCAGCACCGACCCCTGAGGCCTTCCGCGATTCAAAGGCCTCCAGTCAGAAGAGCATTTTTCCACTATTACGGTCTGCTTCCGACCATAAAGACAATTGCGCTTCAAACTTCCATCTTGCTCTGGATGCCATGCAATCTAACTTTCCAGAGCAGTCTACGTGAGACATTATGAAAGACCTGACTGAAATCAATATAGACGAGTTCAACCGCCTTGCCATCGTCAATCCTCCTGGTCAATTCATCAAAGAACTCTAACAAATTTGTGAGGCATGATCTCCCACAAACAAAGCAATGCTGACTTCTCCTAATCAAACCCTGCCTTTCCACTTTCATGCATACATTACCTCCCAGAATTTTCTCAAGTAACGTATGTACTCCAGATGTTAGGATTGTTGGCCTTCAGTTCCCAGATTTTTTATTTTTGCAGTCCTTGTTGAAACAGAATGCGACATTTGTTACTCTCGAATCATTCGTGACTTCACCCATGACTGGCATAGACTGAGACTGCCAGCTGGGTCCCCCGAAATTTCCTCTCTGGTCTCTTGAATTCTTCTTGCATGTATTTTGTCGGGACCAGAAGTTTGATCCGCCTTCGCACATTAGAGTGCGTACAATATCACCTCTGTGCTGGGAAGGAATGTGTCCAAGATATGACCACTAACTTCGCCCAGTTCCAAACTCTTTCTCCACCGTAAACATTAAGAAGATGTATTCATTGAGGATATTGCCCATCTCTGGCACTTCCAAATATACATGCCCAAAATGCTCCTCGAGGAGTCCTATTCTCTCTCTAGCTATTCTTTTTTCTTCAGTACACCTAAGGAATCTCTTTGGATTCTCCATAACCGACTCACCCACGGCTATTTCGAGCCCACTTTCCCTTCATGATTTCTCTCCTCAGTAAACTCCTGTTTCTCCTATATCCTTCTAGGAATTCCCTTGATTCCAGCAGCATGCAACTGAGCCATTTCTCCTTTTTTTCTGGTCCAAACCTCAATATATATTGGCTTCCAGCGTTCCTTATTCCTGCAAATCTTGCCCTTCCCCTTCAAAGAAACAGATAGATCTTGTCCTCTAACTATCTCACTTTAAAGGCCTTCCGCTTGCCTTTCCCTGAAAACAAACTGCTCGAATCAACTCATGCAAATCGTGTGTAATTCCATCAAAATTCGCCTTGCCCTAATTTAGAACTTGATTCTGGGGACGTATTTCGTCCTTCTTAATAAACAGTTTTAAGGTCAATAGAACGATGGTTACTGGTCCCAAAGGGTTCCATCTCTGTCACTTTTGTTATGCTGTCCTGCCTTATTTCCCAAGAGTCGGTCAAGATTTGTCCCTTCCCGAGTCGTATCTCTGCATACAGATTTTGAAATGTTTTCTGAACCCATTTAACAAATTCCACCCCATCTAACACTAAACAATATGCGAGTCCCAGTCAATGTCAGAAAAATCTAAATCTACTACTACAACAATCCAATTGCTCCTGCAAGTACCCCAATATCTCCGTATATTTGTTCCTCTAATTCCCATTGATTATTTGGGGGCCTTAAATACAACCCCAGTAATGTCACCATCCCCGTCTTATTTCTCTACTCCACCCAAAAAGCCTCACTGGGTGATCCTTCAGTTATTGCAACTCTGATTACTGCCTTGATACTGGCCTTTTACAAAAATGCAAATCCCATTCCATTTCATCCTCCATTTCTGTCCCGCCTAAACCTCCTGGCACATTACTCTGCTTGTATTCATTGCTATTGTGTAAAGAATACTTCTCAGCGATTCAGCTCTGGCTGTTACCTGTTTCTGCCGTCACTGCTCTGTTTGATGATGAACTTTCCATCGGCTTCCGAGTTGAATGTGTCATGTCGTTTTCATTTTCAGCAGTGTTTGGATCTGAAGGAATGGAGATACAGTATAAGAATGAATCAAAGATGGAACACTTTAATTCAGATATTTCTCAAAAATTGCCGGCTTGCCACGTATTTCATGGAGGCAAGAGCCCAGTAGTATGTTCACTGAGTTAGAAATCCAGAAACTGAGCGAACGCTGTGGGGACTTGTTTTCAAATCTTCAAACTGCAGATGGTGAAATTTTAATTCGATGCAAAGTAACATATCTGGCCTGAAGAATCTACTGATTGCCATGAACCCATGTGCATTTACTGGAAAAAAATGATGCCACTGGCTAATTAATCTCTTTCAGGGAAGGAAACCTCATCTGCTTTGAACAGCAAGTGAGTACAGATCTACAGCAACTTTCTTGACGTTCATTCCCGCTGAAATGATCTAGCAAGCTATCCTGTTGCACCAATCGCTTCGACGTTTCAACAAAGAAACAAATCCAGATTGATCATCTGGCATTAAACAAAGCACTGGGAGAGATTACGGTCCAATAAGCCCTGTCATCCTATAACGTGCTCCTTACTAACATCTGACAATAGTGATACATTTGCCAAAGTCTTTTTACAGATTATTCCGTCATTAGCTAATTTTGCTTACATCGTCGACCGTGGAGACAATTAACCAGATGTCACCAACGCCATCATAGATATGTCTTCTCCCATTTGCAGGACAGTCCTAGCGGAGTTGGCAGCACAGTGGCCTAAAATCGGAATGAAGTACACCGAGAACTCCTCTGCATGGACACTAGTCTCTTGCTATGTTGTGACATCAGATTAAACATGGTTAAAAAAACGTTTGCTGATTACCACATCTGAGGAATCAGTACTGCTACATGCTGCATAATGTATGGGATAAGCATCGAGTCTGGAAAATACGCAAAATGGACAATGGATGTGTGATGAATTGTAATATTCAACACCGACAGTGTATTAGCAGTAGCACTGTTGATCGAACTGTTCGGGATCTAAAGATAAAGCTGCTCGAATGGGACCATGGCAGGTGATGAGGGGATAAAATACACTTGCTTTCATCCTTATCACTAAGCAGATTCATCTGCACAAGAAAATATTGTCAAGAGTGACGACCGCATAGTCCTTGTCGAGACGAATATAATAACCATCCAATGTGTTATGTGGCACTGTCACCATGCTGAATGGGACAGACTTCAAGCAGATCTAGCAATTTCAGGTTCGATAAAGCCTGGTCAGACATCAAAAGTAACAAAATTGTCTTCCATCAAAATCAGCAACATATTGTTGAGCATACTCCCCACTCAAACATTAAAATAAAATGATGAAATCAAACTTGTTTCGTGTAATGTTACAGCAGGTTACAGCAGGAGTAGCACAAAGCAGACCCAAAAATGCCACGTCAACTCAATGAAGCTACAAAACGCAGGGACGTCGAGGGAGGGATGAGCGAGATAGAATTGACTGGCAGATGAGCCTAGCAGGAATGGTAGCAAAACAGAAATGGCGGGAGCTTCTGGGAGTAATTCAGGAAACACAGCAGAGATTTAAACTGAGGAAAACGAACAATAGTATAGGTAGGTTGAGGCAACCAGTGATGAGGGAAATCACGGATAGCGTAACAGCAAAACAGAGAACATATAATGTGGTGAAGGGCCGTGGGATACCAAAAGATTGGGAAGCTCACAAAGATGAAAAGAGGGCAACAGAAAAGAAATAATGAATGCAAAGCTTAAATATGAAGTTAAGCTATACAGTAGATTAGATTAGACTTACAGTGTGGAAACAGGCCCTTCGGCCCAACAAGTCCACACCGACCCGCCGAAGCGCAACCCACCCATACCCCTACATTTACCCCTTACCTAACACTACGGGCAATTTAGCATGGCCAATTCACCTGACCCGCACATTTTTAGACTGTGGGAGGAAACCGGAGCACCCGGAGGAAACCCATGCAGACACGGGGAGAACGTGCAAACTCCACACAGTCAGTCGCCTGAGTCGGGAAATGAACCCGGGTCTCAGGCGCTGTGAGGCAGCAGTGCTAACCACTGTACCACCGTGCCGCCCAGTAATATAAAGGAAGACTGCAAGAGTTTCTTTAGATAATTCAAGGGCAAAATAGAGGGCAACGTGGACGCTGGGCGGCTGGGAACTGACGCTGGAGAGATAGCATTGGAGAACAAGGAAATGGATGAGAATGTAAATACTTATTTCGCGTCATGCTTCGTATTGGAATACAGGCAAATATCTCAAAATTTCAAGAGAGTGAGGGAGCAGAGCTTTGTATGGTGACCACCACCAACGAGAAGGTGCGAGAAAAAGAGAGTGGCCTGAAGGAGTAATAACACCTGAACCAGATGTATTACACCCAATAGTTCGAAGGGAGATATCTGCAGAGATGGTGGAGGTGTCAGTGGTGACAATTCAGGAATCGCTATAAACAGGAAGGTTCCTGGAAGACTGGAAAATCACTAACATGACACCCCTGTTTAAAAAGGGAGTAACCCAAAAGAGGAACACTTGCTGACCAATTAGCCCATCTTTGGGCCTGAATAAGCTACTGGAATCCATTGTGGAGGATGAGATTTCTGAGTATTTGGAAGCACATGGGAAAATAACAGAAAGACAACATGGTTCCATCAAGGGGAAGTCATACCTGACAAATCTGCTGAAATTATTTGAGGAAGTAATGATCAGGTTAGATCGAGGAGAGGCTGCTATCTAAATGGAGTTCAAGAAAGTGTCTGACAAAATGCCTCACAGGAGACGACTGACTAAGGTGAGGGTCCATGGTATCAGAGATAAGGTGCCAGTATAGATAGCAGCTTGGATGTGTTATGAAGTTGAAGGTGTGTCCGTTACCTCTAACAGAGAGTAAATGCTGTTTTGCACTGAGAGCTGGCAAGCATCTGTCCTATAAGTAACTAGCTGAGTGGAGTGGAACATTGAAAATATGTAACATTTGGCTGTGACATAGATACCTGAGATCATTGCTGTTTCGACAACAATCCGAATGTAACCAATCAGCTTAAAGTATGCATCAGGATGCTAAAAAACAATCTTGTTTGAATTTATTGCTCTGTTAACCTCGAACCAATGAGAAAATCTGATGTTTGGATATTAAAAAGCAGGCAGTTTAAACGTCAGGCAGAGTATCGACATGGCAACTGCCATTTAAAACAATCTCTGTCAAAGGTACCTCCTCACCTGAAATATACTCGCAATAAAAGAAGGAGGATGACCTTTTATTGTAATTACAAATGTAATTTTAATTAGTGTTTTATTGGAACAGTATATTGTGATAGAGTTGGAGGCTGATAATAAGCATTTAAGAGATGTGGGGGTATTAGAGGTATGGTTAGCCGATCTTCAATGTGCACTCTTAGCATTAAAACTAAATAGATGCCTTTTTAAAAAAAGATTGGATTTAGGAATTCTGTTTTACTCATATATTAATCGATTACGAGTGATGGTGAGTTTTTTTTGGGGTGTTTGGTTTAATTAATTGAGGGGTTCACCACTCTGTCGTTACAGCTGTCTGGCAGAAATCTGAGAGTGGAGATAAACAGATACTTCCCAGGATGGCAGTAGATGACAAGTGATATTCTGCAAAGCTCGGTTTTGGTGCTACAACTACTCATTTCATGCATTAATGATCCAGATGAAGGAACTGAGGGTATTCTGGCTAAGACTACAGTGGAAACAAAGAAAGGTAGATGCACTGGTAACATTGTGGGGAGGCTGCAGAAGGATTTGGACACCTTAGAAAAAGGGACAAAGAAGTAACATATACAGTAAAACGTAGAAAAATGTGAGATCATGCACTTTGGTCGGAAGAATAGAGGCATGGAATATTTCCTAAATTGGGAAAAAATATAGAATTCTAAAGTGCAAAGGGCCTTCTAGCTCATGATTTGCCCTTTGTGATTTTCCTGAAGAAACATTGACAGCAGTGATCGATGCTGCTCCCTATAACTGAAAGAAAAACACTTCACCATCAGATCTTTTGCCTCTGCAGTAATTTTACTAACCGAGTGAGGACAAATTCATTTAAATTCCTGCTTGTGAGGCGTTCATTTTATTTTCATATCCTACATTCTCTGTCGCATTTGTGAAATGTTCTCAAATTAATGTGGGAATGAGACTAGGATTCGATGTGTCGTTTGAGTAAATGGCAGTACTGTGTTAAGACCAAGAAATGACAGACCGAAACTTTGACAGTGTACTGTAACTGGGAAAGTGAATTTTACACCGCATAAACAGACAGCTCAGCCCAACAGGTCCAACTTGCATTGATGAAATGGATGCAGTGAGGATGGGAGTAGAACATGGTGACTCATGTGCGTGCAATGTCGTGACAGTGAAACATGTAATATAATATCTCGGGACAGTGGGATGTAGTGATTGAGGGGCTGGGATGTGTTTTCAGACATGAGAGGGCCATCATAACAGTTTGCAGAGTGATGTAGTTACTATAGTGAGCATGATACTGTTGTTGAGGGAAGTTAGAAATGTTCACCAGCGAGAGTGTGAGGCATTGATTATGATGTGGTAGAATGTCGGAACTAAAGCGACTTGAATTTCATGGCTTAAGGGAGAGGAGTGCTTCCACTGAAAGAAGTTGGATGTTATGCCTTGGAAACCAGCATCCTGTTTCTTTGGATTGTTTCCTTTCATAATTAAGACAGGGAGGAGCTTTCACATTGCCAATCATTCTGTGCTGCAGTGGCTGATTGTTACATTCTATTCACGTCTTGTCTGAGCGCAGTGACTTCCCAACTACATTATGTTCTCTTCCTCTTTTCAATTCACTCGGATCACTTTCGTATATTGTATTTCAAAAGTTTTCAACCACTCAGTGATTGAAAGTTCAAACTACGTCCAAAGTCATTGGCAAGATATTTTCTTGGTGGAATGAGACACCTCATGGTTGCCCTTGTAAGTGAGTACTGTAAAAAGAGAACTGTACCTGTGCAGTAGGCAGCACACTGTCGCAATGCCTTCAACTCATAAACAAAGTAACTGCGGCAGTTTTTGACCTTTATCTCATGGACCCAGCGGCATTGTTTTCTATACCAGTTTATGCAAACTCTGCTGGTCACTTCCCCATCGGCCATGGTGGGATGAGAACCTGTAGTAAGGTTTATCAGTATTGAAGAATGTAATCAATGTGAACAGTGCTGGACAGTGAACATCTGTCTAATAAATTATGAAATTACCCTGTAACCACGCTGTTCCAAGTGTCGAGCAGTGATATGCTTGGACAACCACCTCTGGCATCTTCCATCCACCGGAGCTGAAACAGCAATCACAGAGAAAGCTAATGATGACAATCTTCCAAAACAGCATACCCAATTAATATTCCTTGATGTCACCATACTTCCCATTCCAATGCAGGTTAATCTTCCTCAGAGGCTCATCATAGTCATGGACCCATAGCGGTTGGGAGAACATCCCAAAAAGTCGTATATCTCATTGTATTGCACCAATCAAAAACAGTTTGAAAACCAAATTTCCAAGTGCTGGTCCATCAACCTTCTTTGCTTTAGCATTGTAAGTATCTATCTAAACATCTCTCTAATAATGTGAGAGTTTTCCACTTAGTCTCCTCATGGACAGTAAGCACAGATTACCATTACCTGTGGACAAAATCATTTACAGCTATGCCGTCTAGGTTTGGACTCCCCTCCCCAGAAATTGCAAAAAAAGACCTTGAAAACTGAAGGTCTGCATTCTCCTCGTGACTTTATAAATTCTATCAGTTTACCCCTCAGCCACTGATGCTTATGGCAACCAACATCGGGATGAGCATCAAGAACTCAGTCAATCTATCTCTACTTCAAGTCTTTCCTTCATTTATGCGGCAAACCCTTGATAGAATGGCAGACTTTCTGATTAGCCTTTCTGATTACCTCCTATCTCTGTTTGCTTGCTTTCTTTGTCTCGTGCATAAGAAAAGGCAAGGCCGTTTTTGTTGCAGCTTACTGCACCTATACCCCCCTCCCAAACTCCATTTACATTATTATATGGTCTAACTTCCAAAGTGCTCAACTTCTCATAACTCCCAATTTATGCATATTGCACACTTCTTTAACCTGACGGTTAGATAAATTACTTGCAGTGTGAAAACAGGCCCTTCGGCCCAACAAGTCCACACTGACCCTCCGAAGAGCAACGCACCTCGACCCATTCCCCTATATTTGCCTATGTACCGAACACTATGGACAATTTACCAGGGCCAATTCATCTAACCTGCACATATTTGGACAGTGGGAGGAAACCGGAGCAAACCCACGCAGACAGGGGGAGAATGTGCAAACTCCAGACAGGCAATCGCCCGAAGGCAGGAATCGAACCCAGGTCTCTGGCGCTGTGAAGCTGCAGTGCCAACTACTTTGCCACCCATTAACTTATCAATATAATTCTGTAAACTCGTTGCATTCCCTTCACAACCTGTGAGGCTCAATATGTTATTCTCCTCCTGTTTAAAATGCCTCCGTCTGTCTAGATTTATCACCCTTGGCCTTACTATGGCGATATTTGGTTCGTCATCCAGAAACAGCTGTCGTTTCGACTGTGTCTCTCTGAGCCCTCTTCATCGGTGCCTATTTACATCAGACCAAATCCATCAATACCTGTCATGAGATAGTCTTGACTTATCCTTTATCTTATTTAAAAGTAAGTGCAAAGTGTGGCGTTCCAGATGTGACTACATTGGTCAAACAAATGGCTTTAGCAAAATACGTTTTTCACAAGTCCAGAGTTAAAATACAAAAGAATTGGCATGACTTTAATTTTATCTAAATACTTGATGAAATAATTACATATTAATGATGACTCATCAACGGTTCCAACGTAGTACTATCTCAGAAACACATCCTTGACAAAAAAGCAAAGTCAGGAAGTGGACTTCCCATGTTTGTGATTTTCTCCAGTGCAGGACAAAGCACACTATAGCAGCAGAATGAGACCTCATTCTTTTTTTTGTTTTTGCAGCAGAGAAAGGATTGTGTCTTCCGTTCCAATTCAAAAAAGCCCTAATCCAACAACTGACAGCAAAAACTAAAACACTATTACTGTGTGAGCCAGACTCTTACGCTCATGCTTCTTTTGTCCACTTTGATGAAAGAACCAAAACTATTGATTCATCTTTACATGGAGTAGATTATCGTGGTAACGTTCACGACACTTGTTTCCTCGAGAAAAACGATGGAACAAATCCTTCTTAGAGTCCATCCTGACACAAAGTTTAATCAGTTATTTTCCCACCTGATAGTTCCGACTTCACCCAGTTCCCTCCTTGCAGTCAAACAAAGGTAGTCTCATGATGAAAAGCACATTATCCATCTTTAATGGATTATTGCCAGGTAGAAATCTGTATTACCTTTTGAATCGATACCATCCGTGTTTAAGGTGCACATCACATTCTGCTTTACTAGTACATGCAGTCCAATGGCAAGTCAAAATTCTCCAGGGCTGTACTAACACGTTGTGAAACACACACCGTTTAGTGTCTCCAGATTCTGCAACTGTGTGACAAAAAATGTTTAATAGTGATATTCAGCACTGTTACAAAAAAGAGAGACATTTGTTTTCTCTGAATCACAGAATCATGAAATAGTTCAGCATCAAAGAGTCCCCTCAGTCTGTGAAATTGCATGGCAAAGAAAAAAACACTGATCCCACTTCCCATGAATAGGCCAAAGCATTGAGTTCAATGACGCAACAAATGCTCTTCGAAGGAACTAATGAAAGTCGTGAGTTTACCCATTTGCAATACTTTCCCAGACAGTCCATTTCAGACACCATCTACACGAGACGATGGGTGAAGTTCCCTTGAAACCTCCTGCACTTCAGCATTAAAAAGTCTGCCCCTTTGCTTTTGAGCCGTCAAACCAAGAGTACAGCTGATTTACATTCCACACTGGAATTGCCCCTCATAATTGTGTACAGTTGCATCAGATAATGTGGAGGTGCCACAGTAGGACAGGGGTGGACAAAGTTAAAAATCACACAGTATCCGAATTACAATCCAAAAGATTTACTTCAAAGCACCAGCTTTCAAAGCGCTACTCCTTTGTCAGGAAACTAGTGGGGCAGGATCATAAGACACAGAATGTACAGCAAAAGATCGCAGTGTCATGCAATTAAAACGATATATTGAGCAAACCTAGATTGCTGTTACAATTTTCAACTTTGATTGGTTCTGTTCGTTAATATGTAAGTCCCAGAACTTCTATTAAGACATATTCTCGAGATAATCTAATGTTTTATCGAAAGAAAATGTGACATCTCAGCTCAGAGAACATATTAAAGGTCTGAGGTTAGAGTATGTCTCTGTCATACTCTTGAGTCAGACGTTCTATTTCCAAAGTAGGAATTTATAAACTGATACATGGATTGATTGCCTGCAAGCTGTGAGTTTGGTGCTGGAAAAGTACAGCAAGTCAGGCAGCATCCAAGGAGCACGGGAATCGCCATTTCGAGCATAAGCCCTTCATCATGAATGAGGCTTGTGGGCTGGGAGTGCTGAGAGGTAAATAGCAGGGAAATGGGGCTGGGAGGAAGGTGGATGAGAAAGTGTCAGGTAGATGAAGTTGTGAGTGAACGTGATAGTCGGAGAGGATGGTAAAGCATACAGGTGGGAAGGAAGGTGGACAGGTCAAGTTGGTGGTGCTGTGTTGGAAGCTTGGGGCTGGGATAAGGTGGGGGAGGGAAAACGAGGAAACTGATGATGTCCACATATATCCAGTGTGGTTGCTGTGTCTCAAGGTGGAAGATGAGACGTCGAGTGGTGAGTGTTTGGTGATGGAGGAAGCCCAGCATTTACGTGTCTGTAGTGGAGTGGGAGGGAGAGTTAAAATGTTCAGCGACGGGTTGGTGAGGTTGGTTAGTGAGTGTGACCTAGAGATGTTCCCTGAAATGATCCGCAAATTGGCCTCCTCTCTCCTCAGTGGAAAGTCAACAACATTGTCTGTAACGTATACATTGGATGACGTGTGTGGAAGTACACATACATTTCTGACAGATGTGTAAGGACCCTTTATGGCTTTAGATGGAAGTGATGCGGGTGGTGACCTTGTGAAGTGCAAATCCTGCACCCACTACGGAACGTTTCAGAGAACATCTCTGTGACACCCAAACTATGCAACCCCACTGCCCCGTGGCTGAATACTTTAACATCCCCTCCCACTCCACCAAGGACTGCAGGTTCTCGGATGTCTCCACCATAATCAGCCGACACCTGAAAGAAGAACGTTTCCTGTTCCACTTTGTGACACTGCAACTGCACGGGATCAATGTAGATTTCACCATTTTCCTCATTTCCCCTCTCCTCACCTTAATCCAGTCCCAAACCTCCAACCCAGCACCGCCCTCTTGATCTGTCCATCTTCCTTCCTATCGATCTGCCCCCGCTTCCTCCCGACCTCTCACTCACACTCCCACGTTCACCCACCTGTCACAATCCCAGCTACCTCTCCCAGGCCGACCCTCCCCCCTGTTTATCTCTCAGACTCCCACCCAGAACTACATTCCTGGGGAAGCCTTATGCCCGAAACATCGATTATCTTGCTCCCCTGATGCTGCCTGACCTGCTGTGCATTTCCAGCATCTCACTCTCGACTCTGATCTCCAGCATCTGCAGTGCCCACTTTCTCTTGCCTGCAGGTCGTATGACTTTTCAGCAAAAACGTAATGTGACTGCAAATACATTGTGTTTTTGCTCAAAAAGCACACAACCTGCAGGCAGTCAATGCTGACAGTCAATCCGTATAACATTTCATAAATCCTACTTTAGTTAGTTAATTACAGGAGAACTGTGCCTGCTAACAGGTAATCAAGGCCAAATGTAACAAGAAACAACGAAAATACTTTTTTATACGAAGGCACTTTGCAGATTTGCAGTAATTTCGATGAAAGGACTTTAAAACAAAAAGTCATCAGTTTGTCACTTCTGAGAGCAAAATATGAAAATCTGAAAAAGACCAAACAATAGAACAGCTCCCATGAATCAGCGAATCCTGGAATTGTCAGTTGGTTGAGGTCCCATCCTAACATTAATCAGTTAACAGAGAAGTTGGGTCGCAGGCTTGTGCTTACTTACTTGTGAGATCTAATATTTGGTACTATGTTCAATAAATTCTGAACTGTTGTTTCAGTATTTGGTTGTCTGCGAGATTTCGTAATAAGGGGCTGAATTAAAGATATTTTCTTGTGAATTGTCCACAATAAACTCATGGCTGATCTGAGGAATAAATCCATCGGCCAGCCATTTGCTCAAATTCCTTCATCCTTTATATCATTCACACACGGAAGAAAAGATGTCTCTTTTTTAAAAAGAAACATTGATCCAGCATATACTGCTGTTTACGGAAAAGATTTCAAAAAATCTACCAGCCCTTCTGCCTGAAAGTGTTTCCCACCATTTTGCCAGAACCGTTTAGTCCCAATTCTGAGACTATGCTCCCCATTTCTAGAATCTCCAGTGGAAATAATTGATATTTCTTTATTTTCTTTCTTCTGTTCATATTTGAAGACTCTGATCAGAGAAACAGGCCTAATTTGTCCATTCACTCCCGAAGTCTATGTGTCATTCCTACAATCTATAACCTACATCATGATCCCTCCAAGGACAGTACACCTTTACAAAGACGTGAATCCCAGATCTCCTCACATTACTGTCAGTGTGTGATTCTTTACTAAGAGAGTAGTTGGAGCGTGAAACGCACTGCCTTCCAATGTAGCAGATTCGCCAACTTTCAGGGAATTTAAATGATCGTTGGATATGCATGCGCAAGAGATAACCTAGTGTAGGTTATATGGGCTTCAGACTGTTTTCACTAGTCTGCGCCACATCAAGGGCTGAAGGGTCTGTAGTGCACTGAAATCTTCTATGTTCTAAGTCCTATATTCTATTTCTCCGAACAGTCCACAACTCCTCTTTATTTCTGCTACATGCTTAAACCCACCTTCCCTCCTTTTTTTGGAATGAATTTTTTTCCTGAGCCGTATCTTATTTAGTGAGACATTAAAATGTTAGGGCCTTAGAAAATGAAGAGCAACAATCAGCCATTTGGATCCTTTGCTATCTCTTCCATTCACTACAATCTTGGCTGATCAGATATTTCCACTTACTTGCTTTTTACCAAAACCCTTGTCTTCTCTCATGATTAGGAATCTGTCATCTCAGCTTTAAATAAGCACAAGCACCCGGTAATTCTTTGAGCAAGAATTTTCAAAGTTGTGCAAGATTCTCGTACTCTGTTCTGTTGTACTTCATTCTAAAATGAGCAACTTTATATTTTCACACCCACGAATCCATTTGCAAACAGTGCTCCCACTGTCAGAGCAAAGATCTTTCTACTAAGTTCCAGGCTCGATTTGTTATTGCTAATATGATGATTATAAGATAGAAGTATATCATCAGGGAATAAAGCAGCAGCCCATTGAGTCTGTATTGCCACAATACACCAATGACTACACTCGTCCTTTCCCACACTCGGCTATAGCCGTGAATGCTATAGCATTGTAAGTGTTCATGCAAGCACCACCATCCACCATCTTGGTGAAATGGTTCTTCCTCGAATTCAATCAAAGCCACTTTAAAATTATGACATCTCATTATTACTTCGACTGGTGGAGACGGAGGTGGGAGGAGGAAGGTTTCCCATGAATATCAGCACAAATACTTTCTCGAAACTCTTGACAATTTTCCTCATACTCTTTTGGACCTCTATCAGGTCTTCTTTCAAAGTACTCTGCTTCACAGAAATAGGCAAAAATATGCAGCTTTTATTCACTGCTAAGATGCTGCACCATAGGCAACAAGCAGGTGAATCTCCTTTGGATCGGGTATCCGACACAATCTCATCGCAGTTTAAGTGTGGTAACCAGAACGTCTTGCAATATCCCTGTTGTGACTAACCAAAGTCCTGCATTTCTCCAATTTGAAGCCCTTGCTCTTATAATCTATGGCAGAATTTAAAAAGGCAAGAATTATGTATACTTCCTTAACTATCCTACTGTGTTCTCTTTCCATTTTTAGCGACCTGCTTCGGAGCACCACAAATCCCTCTCTTTCTCCGAGTTCTCTCTTTTCTTGACATTGAGCATTCGTTTGACATTGTCCTTGATTTTCCAATTTGAATATTCTTGCGCTTCTCAGAATTATCTCCAATATGCCACTGACATGTTTACGTGACCAAATCCAACCATTACCCCCCCACCCTCCCAACGGCTGCAACAAGATCAGCGGCACGGTAGCTCAGTGGCTAGCACTTCTGCCTCAAAGCACCAGGGACTCGTGTTCAGTTTCAGCCTCGGAGGCCTGTCTGGTGAAGTCTGCTCATTCTTCCCATAACTGCGTGGGTTTCCTCTGGTTTACTCCCATGATCTAATTATGTGTCTTTTAGGTGGATTGACGTTGTTAAATTGCTCCAGAGTATTCAGGAATGTTGGGTTAGCAATCGGAAATGCCAGTTTACAGGAATAGGGTCTGTGTGTGATACTCTTTGGAGTGTCAGGGTGGACTCGAATGGCATGCTTCCAAACTATAGGGATTCGATTACTTTTTAAAAAAAACATCATAAACAATCAAGGAGTCAGTGCTGATCCATGCCATATGTCATCGCACAACAGGATCCTGTCAAGCAACAGCTTTCAATAACTACACTTCAATGTTGGGCATCCTACATTGAAATAAATGCAGGTTAATTTATCAGAGGGAAAAAATAAATTGATGACGGCAGACTGGTGCATTTGAACTATATGGACTGCATTAAGGCGTTTGAGAATTACTCTAATCTTCAACAGGTTAGCGAGATTAGATCTCATGGAATGCAGGGAGAAGTGGCCATTTGGATATGGAACTGGCTTGATAGTAAAACACGGAGGGTGTTGGTGGAGGGTTGCTTTCCAAATTGGAGGCTTGTGATCAGTGGTATGCTACAAGGAGGGTCGATAGGTCCACTGCTTTTGGTTACTTATATAAATGATTTCGATGTGAAAAGAGGAGATATAGTTACTGAGTTTGCAGGTGACACCAAAATTGGAGCTGATTTGGACAGTGAAGATGGCTACTTTAGAGTACAAATTAGGAGTGGCAGATGGAGTTTAATTTATATAAATGTGAGGTGCTGCATTTCAGAAAGGCAAATCAGAGAAGGACGTATTCATCTATTGGTAAGGTCCTGCAGCGTGTTGATGAACAATGAGACGTTGGAGTGCAGATTCATAGTTCCTTGAAAGTGGAGTTGCCGGGAGACAGGATATTGCAGAAGGCATTTGGTATGCTGTCCTTGTTTGGACCGAGCATTGCGTACAGGAGTGGGGAGGTCATGATGCAGCTGCACAGGACATTAGTTAGGGCACTTCTGGAATATTTTATGCAACTCTGATCTACCTCCTAGTGGAAGGATATTGGAAAACTTTAAAGTATTCAGACAAGATTTGCAAGGATGTTGCCAGTGTTGGAGGATTTGAGCTACAGTGAAAGGCTGAATAAGCTGAGGTTGTTTTTCCTGGTGCATCCGACGCTGAGGAGTGACCATGTATAGGTTTAAAATTGACGAGATATATGGTTAGGGTAAATAGACAAAATATTTTCCCTAAGATGGTGGAGTCTGGAACTAGATTACATACGTTTAAAGTGAGAGGGAAAAACATTTACAAGGGATCTCAAGGATAACTTTGTCATGCAGAGGGTAGGGGGTGTATTCAATGAGTTGCCGGGGAAGTGGTGGAGGCTAATACAATTACAACTTTTAAAAGATATCTGGATGGAAAAATGAATAGGAAATGTTAAGCGGGATATGGACCAAGTGCTGGCAAATGAGATTAGATTAGGTTAGCCTATCTGCTCCGCATGGATGAGTTGGACCAAAGAGTCTGTTTCCATGCTGTGGAACTCTATGACTTTGTGACCACATTACTTTGGATATGATGTGATAGACATTTGAAAAGGAGAAAAGCTCAATAAAATATACAGGTCACTGTGAGTCACACCATTCAGTTGCTTCATCTCACCTCTGGTACTCACCTTCTCTCGCTTCACTTTGTTATCGGAAGACACTACCATTAGTTGGAATACCTCATGGCATCACACACCACATCTCCCTCCCCTCAGTCACTATGTCGCACTCACCTGAATCATTATATCTCAAATCCCTTAATCATCACATCTCACTCACTTCAGTTAATATGTCACACTCATCTAAGTCGCTGCATTCTACTCACTTCATTTACTGCATTAGTGACCATGTCATCATTCATTACTGCACACACATCTTAATAGCTACATACCCCTCTCTTCAGTTTCAGAATCGCAGTCAATACACCTAAATGCCATGCCGCATCCCATTCCCTACGTCACGTCAAGCCATTCTTCTCAGTCAGTGTATCCGTAATCCACTCTGACACAGCACCCACTCGGCTCAGTCACAGCATCTCCCTCTCCTTCTCCAATGAAGACGACATACCTCAGGTATGTGATTCCACTACCCTCAGTCACTGCATCCTCACTGCCCTAACTCAGTGCACTCTACATCCCTCAATTTCTGCATCAGCGTGGTGGCCTTCTTGTGGTACGTGATAGTCCCTCGGCTTAAAAAAGGCCTCAGCCTCTCCTGGCCACGAGGCAATTCCAGAGTGATCTCCCAGCCTCATGAAACTCATCGACCAGCCATTAGCCCAAATTCCTTCATCCTTTACTTCACGCATGCACGGAAGAAACATTGTCTCAAATTTAATAAGAAAGACTGATCCAGCATATACTACCATTTACGGAAAATATTTCAAAACATCTACCACCTGGTTAGTGACTGGAAGTGCTTCCTAACTTTTCTCCAGAACCGTCAATCCAAATTCTGAGAATGTGCTCCTTATTTCTAGAATTTTCAATGGGAATAGTTTCTATCTTTTTCCTTCTGTTCATATCTTGAAGTCTCCGATCAGAGAAATAGACCTAATTTGTCGATTCAGTCCAGAAATGTAATCACTGAAGTCTATGTGTCATTCTATTAACCCTACATCCCTCCAAAGACGTGAATCCCAAATCTACTCACATTGCTGTCAGAGTGGTCAAACTAGGGTTTTGTATAGCTGCAAGCGTACTTATACTCAAATCCTACAGCTATAAAGGTAGTATTGCATTATCTTTCTAAGTTATTTTCTGAACTCATTTGTGATATTTTAAAGGGCCAAGTAACTGATCCCTTGAGTCAGTCTGTACATCCACTATATTTATCTTTATATTAGTCAGAAAACACCCTGATTGATCATTTCCGTTCCAAAATAGATAAACACACACTTTCTTGTATTGAAGTCAATCTACCACAGTTATTCCCATTTATTTAGTCTTTTAAAATCCTTTGCATCTCTATGCAATTTTCCAAACAGTATATTATTCTGTGTAACTTCATGTCATAAGAAAACTCGGATGCGATCCTGTCATCCAAGTTGTTAAGAAATGATGTGAATAATTAAGACCTATTGTAGGTGTTTGTGGGACACCACTAGTCACATGTTGCCAATGGGAGCACTATGGATTGTCCCCACACTTTGTCGCTTTGTACTCAAATTTTCCAGCTATGTCAGCAACTTGCTCTCAATTCTGCGGGATTGGAATTTAGTTAAAAATCCAAAACTGTGGCGTTATTCAATCTCTTCTGGAAGCACATATGGGAAACATTCATCAACATTCTGCAGCACTATTTTCCACTTGCCTGCAAGCACCCATCCCATTCAGTGCATTCCATCATCTCCCTCCCATCTACTCCGACGGCTGTGAATGTGTGTTCAGATTTCTGCAGAATGCTTGAAGTCCAAAAGCTTATAGGTTATGGATGAGCAACATGAGTGCGATCCCTGCTTCAACTGCAGTCGTTCTGTGGTTCATTCCTGCACCTACCTATCAAGCAGCTGGAGATAAAGTGTGCCTTCAGACAGCAAACTTAAGATGAACTGTAAAAGAAATGCTCAGTTTGCTTTGCTGTAACCCTTTGCATTGTATATTTACGAAGCAGAATGTGTGTGAATTCTTTGTTGTGACTTGATGTTAAAGGGACACTTCATTTTCAGTCATTCTATAACATAACAGAATTGTACCTGTGCAGTAAGTGCGTTTTGCGTTTGTTTTCTTCAAAAAATACACAAAGTAATTGGAACAGTTTTGAATCGTTATCTGTTCGGTCCAATGGCAGAGGTTGCCTTTCCAGTTGAAACATACTGTGCCATCCGTTTTTCCCTGGGACTCGGTGGGATGAGTACCTGCAATAACGAGTTCACAATTTGGTTATCTTGCTTTTCGGGGCAACGAATGCGAATACATATTCTGTGGAAAGAGTGAACGTACCATTTAACCAGCCTGAAGCTTCTGTGGAGCAATGATGTGCTGGAACAGCAGTCTCAGGCATTTTCCACCCACCGGAACTGAACAAAGGAGGAAGAGTGAACTCATCACAGTTGTTAATTGACTGTCCCATTCGAGAGGAATGCACACTGTGTTCAACGGTTTCTTACAATGGCCACTGTCAACTTGCTCTTCTCTCTCAAGAGCTGATACTTTATCTTCGGTCTCCATTCCATATCATGACATGCACTTCCAAACCACATTATCAACATATACTAGATATTCATGTAGCAGTAATAAACTGGCAGTTGCATTCTACATAAGCCTCCACGTATTGCGATTCATGGTGATGACTAGCATGGGGAGACATGGTTATAAACTAAGGTGCGACAGATATAGGACAGATGTCAGAGCTAGTTTCTTTACTCAGAGAATAGTCAGAGGTGGAACGCACTGGCTGCAACAGTCGTCGATTCGCCAAATTTAACGGCATTTAAATGGTCTTTAGATAAGTGTACAGACAAGAACGGAATAGGATAGGTTGGATGAGATTCAGATTGGTTTCAAAGGGCGGTGCAAAATCGAGGGCCGAAGGGCCTGTACTGTGCTGTAATATTCTATGTTCTATATTCTATCTCTCCGATCAGTCCACACCTCATCTTTATTTCTATCTCATGCTTAAATCCAACGTTCCTCCTTTATTGGGAAATCAGGTGTGATTTTTCTGACCCATATTTTAAAATAGTGAGTTATTAAAGTGATAGGACCATAAAAACATGAAGAACAACAATCAGCCATTTGGACCATTTGCGAGCTCCGCCACTCACTACAATCCTGGCTAATTACACTTACTTGCCTTTTGCAATGATCTTTGAATTCCATCATGATTAGAAATCTGTCATCTCAATTTAAATAAACACCAGCACCCTATTATTCTTTGGGTAAACATTTCCAAAGATTCACAACATTCTCGGACTCTGTTCTGATGTCCTTCCTTCAATAATGACCAGCTTTAAACTTTTGCACCTCAATTGCTTCGATTGTCTCAGCAAACATGCTTCTGCTAAATTCCAGACTGGATGTGTTCTTGCCAGTCTTACAATGATTACTTCTCCAGTTCATAGAACTGTAGTTCAGGGAATAAAACAGGCCAGAAGAGTCATTCGGGCGATTGAGTCTTTACTGACAGAAAACACGAAAGACTCGACTCATTCAATCCCATCCTCGGCCCATTGCCTTGTATGTTCTGACACTTTAAGTATTGATGAAAGCACCACCGTTTACCCGTTTGATGAAATGGTTTTTTTCTCGATTTCACTCAAAACCACTTAAAATTATGCCACCTTGTTCTTATTTTGACTGGTGGGGACGGAGTTTGGAGGGGAAAGGTTCCCCGTGCTTATCAGTGCAAACATTTTCGAGAAACTCTTGACAGTTTTCCTCATACTATTGTACACTTCCATCAAGTCTTCTTTCAAAGAAATAGCCTCACATATGCATCTTTTTGTTTCATTGCTGAAATGCTGCATCATAGGCAACAACCTGGTGAACCTCCTTTGCACCCTATCCAATGAAATGCAACAAGAGCATCACACAATACTGCCACTGTGAAGAACCAAAGTTCTGCACTCCTCCAACTTGTTCTCCTTGCTCTTATAATTTATGCCTGGACGGAAAAAGGCAAGAATTATGCACACCTCGTTAACTATCCCATTGCACTCTCTTGCCACTTTCAGCGATATGCACAGGATCATCACAAGTCCCTTTTTTTCCTCCAAGCTCCATATTTTCTTGGCATTGAGCATTCGTTTGACATGTTCCTTTTTCCAGTTTGAATCACCTTGCCCTTACTAGAATTATCTCCCATCTGCCACTGATTTGTCTAAGCCACAAAATCCTCCCCACCCCCCACCCCGCACCGCTCTACCACCATATATGAAGCAGCAGCATTTGTGACACATTAGCTCAGTGGTTAGCACTGCTGCCTCGAATCGCTAGGGTTCCACGTTCAGTTTCAGTCTCGGAGGAGCGTGTGTATGAAATTTGCTTATACTTCCCGCATTGGCATTGGTTTCCTCTGACTGCTCTAGTTTACTCTCCCATGTGTTTCCACATCCTTGTCCAAATCTAAAGCACATGATATTACACATTTTTACTCTGCTGTAACACACTCCTAATATTGTATTGATAGATTATAGAACGTAGATTACGCTTTCATTGTTACCTGTTAAACCTGTACCATCCATTCTCGAGTTCATTATCGCTCTTCACCTCATTGGAACATTGAGTATGAGTGCAATCAATGCTCCTCCAAGCATCATTTAGGACTTTGTGATTTACACATGGGTCAGTCTCTGCTGTCGAGAGTTCTATATGGTAGAAAGATGCTTTAACATGATTGTGCAAATTATCACCAATATCACAAAGCGAGCTGCACATACATTCACACATCCATAACTGCAATTTCAAGTTCCCATAGCGACCTGGAAAGAAGAAACATCACTGCATCCTCTGGAAAACCAGTTCCCGAGCAAGTGAACAAAATTAAGGTATAGAGATTTGATCATAGCAAGCGATATTCCAATGCATCTGGAAAGTATACGACTGAATGAACTGTTTTCAGAAAAGGGAGAACACAAAACGAGAGGTCAAGGTGGAAAGATGGATGTGAAAGAAGAAATTAAGAAACAAGAACAAATTTAGTTTGACACAATAGTTGTTTGAATTCAAAATAGTACTGCCGGAAAGTACTGAAACAGATTCATCCAAGTTTTTGAGATCCAGCATCTCCTCTTCTGTAATATGGATATTTTTCAAAATATCACCATGTTTTCGACACATTCTGTAACTTACATGTCCTTCTCCACAGAAAACACTGATGCAAAATACTCGTTTCTTCTATCCCATCTCATGTGGCTCCACACATAATGTGCCTTGCTGATCTTTGAGGGGCCGGATTGTCTCCCTGGTTCCCTTTCAGTACATTCCGCAAGTAGGCGGCCTGTCTCCCCAATATTTCAGGGATCACCTCGAGGCCAACTGCACAAACCAACCCAACCGCTCCCTGGCTGAACACTTTAACTCCCTTTCTCACTCAGCCAATGACATGCAGGTCCTTGGTCTCCTCCATGGCCAGACCGTGGCCACATGACGCCTGGAGGAAGAACGCCTCATCTTCCGCCCAGGAAACCTCCAACCACACGGGATGAATGTAGAATTCTCCAGCTTCCTCATTTCCCCTCGCCCCACTTTATCTCAGTCCCAACGCTCGGATTCAGCAATGCCCTCTTGACCTGCAATCTTCTTCCCGACCTCTCCGCCCCCACACCCTCTCTGGCTTAACACTCTCACCCTCATCTCCTTCCACCTATCGTATTCCCAGCTTCCCTCCCACAAATTCACCCCCCCCTCGCCTTTTATCACACCAGCCTCATTCCTGAAGAAGGGCTTATGCCCGAAACGTCGATTTTCCTGCTCCACGGATGCTGCCTGGCCTGTTGTGTTTTTCGAGCACCACATTTTTCAACTCTGATACTACATCATCTGCTGTCCTCACTTTCTCCTACCTTTTTATTATCAGTATAGTTATAAAATCCCTTTGACTTCTCATTCACCCCGTTTGTCAACGCTATCTAATGCCTCCTTTTTGTCCTCCTGATTTCCATCTTAATGCCTCCTGCCTTTACACTCTCAGGGTTCATTCGATCTCTGCTGTCTATTTGCTTTCTTTCTTTTCTTATCCAACACCTTAATTTCTCTGGTCACCCAGCATTCCCTACAGCTACCGGCCTTGCTTTTCACCCTAAATGTAATATACTGTCTCTGGACTGTCGTTCTCTCATTTCTGACGGTTTGCCATTTTCCAGCTGTACCTTTACCTGCGCACATCTGGCTCAATCAAATTTTGGAAGCTCTTGCCGATAGCATCAAAAATGTCCTTCCTCCAATTGAAACCTCCAACTTTAAGATCTGGTCTATCATTTTCCACCACTATTTTAAAACTAAAACAAAAATGGTTGCTGGCCCCAAAGTGCTGCCCCGAAGACATTTCAGACACCTGCCCTGCCTTATTTCCTAAGAGTAGGTCACGTTTTGCTACTTATCTAATCGGTACAGCGACATACCGAATCAAAAAATGTTCTTATTCACACTTAACAAATTTGTCTCCATCTAAATCCTAGGGAAATTGAGGACCTCAGATGTTGGAGATTAGAGTCGCAAATGTGGCGCTCGAAAAGCACGGCCAGTCAGGCAGCAACTGAAGAGCAGGAGAATCGACGTTTCAGGCATAAGCCCTGATGAAGGATGTATGTCTGAAACGTCGGTTCTCCTGCTCCTCCATTGCTGCCTCACTGGCTGTGTTTTTTCAGCACCACATTCTTCGACTCCATTTAAAACCTGAACACTCTGGCATTCTCAGTCAAATTAAAGCCCTCTACCAATACTACCCTATTATTCTTACAGATAACTGAGACCTCCTTACAAATTTGCATCGCAATTTCACGTTGACTATAAGGTGGGATCGAAAATAAAATCTCAGTAAGGTGTTCATCCTTGTTCTATTTCGCAGTACCAACAAAATAACTTCCCTGGATGCATTCATATGAATTCCCTTCTAAAGTTCAGCCATTATGCTATCCCTTATCAAAAACGTTTCTCTTCCTCGTCTCTTTCCCCCTTTTTATGCTTTCTATAGCATTTGCATCCTCGAAAATTAAGATGCCAGTCCTATCCATCTCTCAGCCATGTCTCTGAAATTGCTATCATATCCCAGTCTCGTGTCACGAACCATGTTCTCACTACATCTACCTTCAACATTGGGCCTCTTGCATTGAAATATATGCAGTTTAATTTATCAGAAGGAACAAAGAGCATTGATGAAGTCCCAGCAGTGGATATGCTTTACATGGACTGCAGTAAGACATTTGAAATATATCCTCATGGTCGACTGGTTAGCAAGGATAAATCTCATGGAATGCAGGGAGAACTAGCCATTTGGATACCCAACTGGCTTGAAGATAGAAGACAGACGGTGTTAGTGGAAGATTGCTTTTCAAACTGGAGACCTGTGAACAGTGGTGTGCCAGAAGAAGGGATAATCTTTCCACTGCTTTTGTTCACTGATACAAATGATTTTGATGTGAGCATAGGAGGTATGCTGAATTCATTTGCAGATGACACCAAAATTGAAGCTATCGTGGCGCACGAAGGAGGTTACCTCAAACCACAACTGGATCTTAGTCAGATGGGCCAATGGCCTGAGGAGTGTCAGATGGAGATTAATTTAGATAAATGCGAGGTGATGCATTTCGGAAAGGCGAATTAGAGCAAGACTTATACACTTAATGGTCACGTTCTAGGGAGTGTTGCTGACCAAAGAGACCGTGGAGTGCAGTTCATAGCTCCTTGAAAGTGGAGTCACAGGTAGATAGGATGGTGAACAAGACATTTGGTACGCTTTCCTTTATTGGACAGAGCATTGAGTACTGCAGTTGGGAGGTCGTGATGTGTCTGTACAGGACTTTAGTTAGGCCACTTTTGGAATATTTTATGTAATTCTGGTCTATGTCCTAGCGGAAGGATATTTGGAAACTTTAACTGATTCAGAAAAGATTTGCAAGCATGTTGCCAGGGTTGGAGGATTTGAGCTAAAAGATAAGGCTGAATAAGCTGATGCTGTTCTCCCTGGTGCATCCGCGGCTGAGGGTTGACTATGTAGAGGTTAAAAATTGATGTGATTCATGGTTAGGGTAAATAAACCAAGATATTTTCCTTGGAACGTCGGAGTCTGCAGGCGAAAACATCTACAAGGGATCTAAAGGGTAACGTTTTCATGCAGAGAATGGTGGGTGCATGGATGCATTTGCTAGAGGAATTGGTGGAGGCTAATGCAATTGTAACTTTTAAAAGGTATCTGGATGGCAATGTTATTAGGAAACGTTAAGAGGGATATTGGACTAGTGATGGCAAATTAGACTCGATTAGGATATCTGGTCAGCATGGACGAATTGGATCAATGAGTCTGTTTCTATGCTGTCCAACTCTATGATTAAGTTAGTTAGGATATGATGTGATCGACATTTCAAAAGGAGAAACGCCCAATAATATATAACTGCCACGATCAGCCACACCATTCAGTTAATTTACCTGACCTCTGGTACTCACCTTCTCTCACTTTGATGTGTAATTGGAAGACACTGCCATCAGCCACACGTCACGCCCTCACACACCCCATCTCTCTCCCCTCAGTCACTGTATCACACTCACCTCAGTCACTGCCTTCTACTCACCTCAGTCACTGCATTCGCGACCGCGTCCTCATTCATTGCATCACACACATCTCAATAACCACATCCCCTCCCCTCAGTTATGGAATCTCAGTCACCTCTGTCATTACACCCAAATGCCAAGCCGCATCATATTCCCCTTCATCACTTTACGGCACTTTCCTCAGTCAATGCACTCATAATCCACTCCGACACAGCACCAAACCCAGCTCAGTCACACCAGCTCCCTCTCCTTATTCAGGGAAGACAGCATACCTCAGGCACATCATTCCACTCCCCTCAGTCACTGCACCTTCCATGCTCTAACTCAGTAAACTCCAAACCCCTCAATTTCTGCATCAGCGTGGTGGTCTTGTGGTAGGTGGTAAGCCTCGGCCTGAAATGGTCTCAGCGTGGTTTCCTGGCCTCGAGACAATTCCAAAGCGATCTCCCAGCCTCCTGAAACTCGAGATGAAGCCCAGTGTGGTCTGTAATCAGCGTCCAGCGCGTGCAGAAAGTGCAGTGTGTTGTATTCTCGGTTGGAATATTGTTGTTCAGAAACTTTAATTCTCCAAAACTGGCATTTTTATTTCTCCATTTCTTAGATTAGATTAGATTCCTTACAGTACAGAACTAGGGCCTTCAGCCCAACAAGTCTACACCGACCCTCTGACTTTATACAATCCATTCCCATCAGACACTTCATTCCACACCTTTTGGTCACTGCGTGGTATTATTCTGTGTTGCAACATGGATTTATCCTCAGTCACTGTATCGCATTTCTACCAGTTGTTACCTTCAGTCAACACATCCCACTCCCCAAAGTCACTACATCTCAATTATTTCATTACTTCAATATATTCCCCTCAGTCACTATGTCACATTCTCACTCTGTGTGTCTTGTTTCCCTGTTCACGAAACTCCACTCAGAAAAGTCACAACATCATGGTCCCATTTTTCACAGAACGCAACTCATCACAATCTCTGCATTTCTCACGCCTCAATTACGATCAACGAATTCAGTTATTGACTGCATTCCACTCCCCTCAGTGACAGCATGACACTATCCTCAGGAATTGCATTCCCCTCTTTGGAATTACTGCACCCACTCCCCTCAGTGACTATATTCACTTGTCTCCGTCACCACTTCTTACTACCCTCTGTATCTGCATCTCACTCCAATAAGTCACTCCATCGTGTTCCACTCAGTCACTCGGTCACTCCGCTCAACTCAGCTCAGTCACCATACCATGCTCATAGCAGTCTCTATATTCCACGTCTCTCAGTTTCTGTATCCTATTTCCCTCAATCACTCAATCTCACCTACCTGAGTTACTGATACCCACAGTTCTCATTCATTGCTTCCCAGTTACCTGAGTTACTGTATCCCAAACCGCACAATGGCTAAATCCCATTCCATCTCACTCATTCGAACCGACTAACCTCAGTCAACACATCCCACTCACCTCAGGCTTCATATCACACTCCACTCAGTTATTACATTCCCACTCTGGTCATTCACTTCAATGCATTCCACATAGTCACTAAATCTGACAAACCTGCTACGATGTTCTAATCCCTCAGTTACAATATCACACTCACCTCAGTGATTACTTACCACAAGCCTCACTCCTACACACCCTGCCCGAGTCCTCCACCCCTTTGGCATGGTCTGTAATCTGATCAGTCTCATCATTGAGCTCTCCCACTCATGCAATCTCTTTCACAGAACGTGTGAGTGAAGAGGAAGAGCTGAAAGCGCTGTTCACATTTCTCTGCTTGAATGGTTAATATTATGCATGTGCTTTTATCGCCTTCTTCACTTACAAATTTGAGGGTTACATCTCACAATCGCAAATCTGTTCAGAATGTATGATGCAGAGAATCACACTGTGTGTGATTAGTAAACAGCTCTGTGCCTGTATAATAAGCAATGCTGTGGGGACAGCCACCCTTGCGTTATGTAGAAATGAAACAAATAATTAAAAGGAAAGATATCTTGATTTATCTGATCACAGATCAGCCACAATCTCATTGAATGCTCAAACGGGCTTGAGGGCCTGAATGTTGGCAATGAAAGACTGGAGAGGTCTGGTTCATTTCTCCCCCATGCTATTGGCAGGGTTAATAGCAGGTTTCACAGACGAATTTAGAATCATATGAATGCTGCATCGAGTGTACACTGGAGCAACATGAATCCGACTAGGTACAGAATCAATTAAAATCGTGACGAAAAGCTTCCAAACTGAATTTGGTGACTTGCTCCATTCAATAATCAGCAGATGGCTTTAGTGGCACTTCTAACTGTTGTTGCCTCACTAATTTGGTAAGAATTGTGTGTAGAAAATCAGTCACTTCAGCCTCTACTGATTCCAGATATTCCCCATTTGAAAAGAAAAAGGCTGGTTAATCCTTTATCAGTCCAATATGAATGAGCTCACCATTGGGAACGAGGAAGTCGGTTTAACAAAGACCTACAATTCAAGTTAGTTTTTAAATTTCCATTTATGTTCTGTGTACACTGCAAAAAAGGCATCGTTCTTTGCAACATGCAAATTGCAGGAATATCCATAAAGTCACGGATGAATGGTGCCAGGTGAGCTGTTGCACCCATTTAATTAAAATTTAAACAAACCACAATGAAGTTTGACTTTTATGCAAATGACTTACTCAGCAATCCGAGAATGAGCAGCAGTGTCCTCATCTCAATATGTGATATTCTAAAAAGTGAAACAGATAATTTATGTTAGAGAAGGGGAATTCAAGCGAAAATAGGAGAAAATGTATCGTGGTGGGGGCGGCGGGGGCTCGGGGAATTAACTGCAGACAATATAATTTTACAGCTGTTGACCTCTGTCAGTGTGACACAGAGACACAATAGTTAGCACTGCTGCCTCACAGTGCTCTGGTCGATTCCACTGTCGGACAAATTCCTGTGTGGAGTTCGGACATTTTCCCCTTGTCTGCATGGTTTACTCTGAGTGCTCTGGCTTTCTCCTACAGTTTAAAGATGTGCAAATTAGTTGAATTACTTATGCGAAATTGCACGTACTATATATGGTTATGCAGGTTAGGTGGGTTAGTATGGGTAATGCGGGCTTAGAGGAACATGGTCGGTGCGAGGGTGTGGGTGAGATGCTCTTTGGACGGTCTCTATGGATTCAATGGGCCGAATAAACTTCTTTTACACTGTTGGCTTTCTGTATTTCTATGATCTCGCCCCATCACTTGGACCCTTACACACAAATTTAACTTCTTCCCTTTCACTCAAGAATTCACCTATGGAGTGTAATCCACACAATTTCCTCACTGGGAACCCTGCGGACGGAACTTTATCTGTCTCCTGAACTGCAATATTTGTAAATGTTGTGGCTGGAAACACTGAAAAAGTGTTTGGATTGCGTTTCATAACATTGAAGACTATGAGCATCAATTGTGAAACTAGGTTGAGTGTAGCCATTAGCTTCTTTTTCTGTTCTGTATGATTGCTTCTGTTCAGGAGTCAATCAAAATGATGTCAGACATTTGCTTATCTTTTTCATCACTCATGACCTCCACTGCTCTGGAGAGAACGACATTTTCCTTGGTGGCTCCATAAGGCAAAAAGGAAGTTATACAATGAAGATTCATGTTTTCATGACAGGTTGGTCTAAGAAAATAACGCAAGATTTTCCCAGGAACTCTTCATGCAGGCTATTAAAACCATTCTCTATTTTTGGTTTCGAAATCATGTGTAGAATAAAGATCTCCATGACCACTTCTTTTGTATTATCCCAAGCATGCACATATTTGCTTCATAATCACCAGCCACAATGAGCTTATTGTTCAAGAAGTTGCCAGCCGCAGCTCATACTCCATTACGTTGCCTACAATTTTCTCTTCAGAGAGACAGATCAAAATCTCCTTGCTCACTCAGTCACCCAGACCAGAAGCAATCTTTCTCCATTATTGGAGCTGTGAAATATTGATTGCTGGAACCCACTATCTTTCGTTTGACTTGAAATTTAGTATCCACTTTCAAAAAGACATCGAAAGACAGAAGGAGCTGCGTCTGTTTTTCCACAGATAAACTAATGAATATTTAACGTTCATGTTCATCCCTGAATCTGGGATCCAGACAGATTAACATCACCTCTGTGTTTCATTCTTCAAATGGGCCAAAAACGAACTACAATTTAATTGTTTACATTTGTTTTAGACTTCAAATGTCTACAGTGATGTACGTAGGA